>NC_092658.1:12332500-12635000 GCF_032118995.1 Asterias amurensis | reverse complement strand
TCATGCAGAAATGCATAGAGCTGTGTATAGAGTAAAGCAATAACCCTACATACACATGCACACATTTCTGAAGCATCGTGGATGCAGATATGCCCAAGGCTTGTGGAACAAATTTATTTTTCAGGGAACTTCCATTTGTGTTGAAACTTTAGCAAATACATTGTAAAAAAAAAAAACAGTTTTCAGTTGTGTGCATTTAAAGTTTGCACTAAACCATTTCAAACATACTCTAGCACATAGAAAAGAATTATTAAAAAGCCAACAATAGTTGAACATGTCTGTCAATTACAGTTAACATAAGTACATATGCAAACTAATCTTCAAGCAAACTCGACACATAGCGTAACATGGCAAGCTAGAAGGCAACACTCCAGGTGTGATTTGAGCAGTTTTTATTACAAGTTATCACACAAGCGCATGTGGAAACGTAAGAATATAGCGCCTAGGCGTCCCATATCCAACAAGGCCGAAGCACAGTTACAACACACAATACGCAGCCTGTGATATGGGCAGTGCAATATACAATAAGTTAATATCACACTCCGTGTTGGTATGGATCGACCAATCAAAATCAAAGATTCAAGCATGCTTGAAGATAAAAGTTAATTCCACACTTCTTGTTGCTGTAGGTCAACAATCAGTTTCAAGGATTCCAGTTTGCTTGAAGATGATATTAAGAATTTTGATACAGGTCTTCTACAGTTACTTTCATGTAGGATACATATTTATGATTGGCTTCAGACCAGTCCTGCATCCTTTGCCATTGTGTAGAAGATGCCCCCTCGTTCAATCAGCTCACTGGGCGTGTCAAACTCTGCCACCTCACCCGCATCCAGGACCAAGATTCTGTTATTTTTAAACAAATTTTGAAATATCAAGTTACGAACCACAAGGATAAATGATTGGGTAACTTTAAATAACATTCATAAATACCTCAGACAGTTTTGCTATTCCTATTGGTGGAGAGCGCGTCACGTGGGTGTGTACATGTATAAACCTTTGTTTATGACCAGTAAAAAGTGTTGAACATGGGCGTGACACGCGAGCTTGCACCTGTGATTATAAGACAGTTTCTTCATTCCTATTGGTCGAGCGCAACGGCCGGGACAGTTGTGCCACATCACGACTTCGTCTCAGTAAAATTATCAAGAACCAGGCCTCGTTGGGCTTAAACCACTAGTTGAAACCTCTTCACCACACATTGATTCCCTTAATAATAACAGTGGCCTCTAATAGAGTGCTCAGATCCGTCAGGCACGACACTAATGGCGCTGATGGGGTTCGGCAAAGAAAAATTCACTTGTGCGAGATTTGGACCAACAATTTGCATCCCCTAAAGGTGATCCCCTGGCTACCACTACCCAGGTTGTATCAGAAACTTGGGCAATATCCTAATTTTACATTAGGCTGCACCTAGAAGCTTTACTACATGTTGTAACAGTTACTTCTCGACTTTCGACTCTGGATGCTTCTTTTTTCCTACGACAGCGAGGCTCAGTGACAAGAGGCCAGTTCTGTAATAATACAGCTTGCATTGGGGAACAATATACCTCCAACAGTTTCAAATTTCTAATATAGTGCAGTAACTTAACATTTCTAAGTGCAATAACTTAAGAGTCAGTTCAGGTAAATAATTGACATAGTTGCTCACGGTCAAAAAATGATTTTTTTTATACTTTGTGGGTGGAAGGGCCTTGGGATGCAAGTAAACAAAATTGCATTTTCAATTCTATATATAGCCCGTTGCCATGGTTACAGCTCATTTTGTTTTTTGGCCATTTTAAGCCGATTTTGGGGTCTGAAAAAATGGTTTTTAGCTCATATTTACAACTCCACCCCACCAAAATGCAAAATTATTTCAAAAAACCTTTTATATCACTACAAAGTATCATCCTTGGCCTTCCTTGAGAAAAAAAAATTATTGCTTTAAATACCACCCTTGTGCTATTTTTGCATCATGCATTACAGTATGTTTTTAGAACTTGCAAAATCGACATTTTTACCCTATTTTTGGACCCCTAAATGTCAATTTGCCAGGGGTCTCAGAAAATTTTCCTTTCGGCTGTGATTAGGGCCACCATTGGTCCTTCCATATCTGGTGTCAAAAACTTGGGCAATTGTATCCTGTTGTGACAGTACTGCCTCAAAACTATACTTTTTTCCAAAAAACGTGAAAAATGCCTTTTTAAGGGTCTTTTCACATAATATCGACATACGTGTCCATGGTAAAAAAAAAAAGAATATTTTTCTTATACTTTGTGGATGGTAGGAACTTGGGGTCCAAATAAACAACATTTACATTTCAAATCATAATATAACACGTTGCCATGGTAACAGTTCATTTGTGTTTAGGCCACTTTAGGCCGATTTTGGGGTCTGAAAAACTGTTTTTTTAGTTAATATTTACAACTCCACCCCACCAAAAAACAAAAATATTTCATAAAACCTTTTACATCACTACAAAGTATCATCCTTGGTTTTACTTGAGACAAAAAAATATTGCTATAAGTTTAACCCTTGTGCTATTTTTAGAACGTGCATTAGAATATGTTTTTTTGAACTTGCAAAATCAACATTTTTACCATATTTTTTGCCCTCAAAATTTCAGAATATTTTCCTTTCGGGTTTGATCAGGGCCAAAATTTGTCTTTTTATTTCTGGTAAGAAAAACTCGGGCAATTGTATCCTGATGTAACAGAACTGTCTCAAAAATAAACCCTTTTCCCCGAAAACATAGAGAAATGCATTTTGAAATATTTGCTTCATTTTGAATTTATAACATTAAGAAGTTAGTAATAATTCCATCAATCTGGCAGTTTTTCATAAGCACTCTGTGGGCTTAGTGCATTACCAAACATTGATCAGGACTTGTTGATGACCTAAATCTTAGAATTTGCCCCGCCCCGGCCCCGGCCCCGGCCCCGGCCCCGGCCCCGGCCCAATCATATTTCTTGACATTGCATAAAAAAAGTTTTATGAACAGCGCCTCTTTTTTGAAAGTTACATTTTTTAATTCCCCTTGCACATAAAGAAAGTTTGTATTGTCTAAATTGTTTATTGGTTCTCAGAATATTTCCCTTTTTGTTGTGATTAGGCTATCATTATGGTTTGCATGTCTGCTGGGGAGAAACACTTTCGTTTATTGTATCCTGTTGTGACACTTCTGCCTCAAACATGGTAATTTTTCCAAAAACAATAAAAATGCATTTTGAAGTTATCCCTTAGTTTGAATTGATAAAAAACAAAAACGAGCATGCTTGTTAAAAAAATATGGCACTGTTTCTATGCTCTTTAGGTAACATATAAAAAGTTTATAACCATGCTTTGCCACTGAGAGTTCTTGTTTTGTCATGACTACTTTACCTAGTTGTACAGGTATGATTCACATTGCAAGAAGAGAAGTAGTGCGATGAGCATTCTTTACTATTCTTGTCTATACATGGCCTTATAACAGTCTTCTTGGTCCCCTGCCCGCTACCAAACTAAACATTTTCATCCCCATCAGAACAAAGAGGCTCTAAAAGTGAGCAAGTACTATTCACCCGCTTTGGCCTTCTGTAAGCAGTTCCCCCATCCATGGTGGGGTTCCTTTCAATTGTACTGTTGCAAACAATAAAAGAGTTGGTTTATTTAACGTGATAAACAATTCAGCAGGTAATGTTTGACAATATTTTTTGTTGATCGTTCTCAGAGACATATATAATAATTATGAACTAGTAAGATAGTGAATGGAAAAAATAATCAAACTAGCCTGAATAAACTTTTGTCACTGCAAATGCATCTTACTTATTTACGTTGAGCAGGTGCAAGTATTTACAACTTCTTTCAATGTTGTTTCATTAAAGGAACACGTTGCCTTGGATCGGTCGAGTTGGTCTTTGAAAAGCGTTTGTAAACGTTTATTACAAAATGCATATGATTAGAAAGATATTTTAAAAGTAGAATATAATGATCCACACAAGTATCACTCAAAAACATCTTTCTAACCATGCATTTTATAACAAGCGGTTACAAACGCATTTCAAAGACCAACTTGACCGATCCCAGGCAACGTGTTCCCTTTAAATGATCTCTTACGCTCATCTTGCACATCGTTAGTATCATTGTTTTTAATAAGATCTTGGCAAACTTTTCCTACACTTTTAAGCGGGCTTTTTAATTTCCCACATTTGTGTTGGACATGATTGGATGCTCCAAACCATCTGCCTCAAGCACAGAAACTACATTGTTTATGATCTCTATCTCTACGAAAAGTTTTACATTTGGTAGCAGGCAGGGACCAAGGAGAGTAGGCCCTGTATTAAACACAACTTGTAAAGAATGCTCATGGCACTCTACTTGCAATGGGAATCATACCTGTACAATAGGTAAAGTAGCCAAATCAAGAACTCTCAGTGGCAAAGCATTGGTTATGGTTTGGTTGGATACCATTATGTTTAAATAAAAACTTTGTATTCATTACTCAAAGGGCATGGAAACAGTGCCAGATTTTTAACAAGCATGCATTGTTTTTGGAAAAATTACTATACTTAAGGCATGATCAGTCACAACAAGATACAATAAACACAGAGTTTCTACCCAGAAGACATGAAAATACCAATAACAACCGAAAGGGAACACTTTCAAAAAAAGAGGCGCTATTCACAAAACATTGTTTTATGCAATGTCAAGAAATATGATTGGGGCTGGGCCGGGCAAACTCTCAAACTAAGGTCATCAACAGTTCCTGATCAATGTTGGGTAATCCACTAAGCCTATAGAGTGCTTAGGAAAAGCTGCAAGATTGATATAATTATTACTTTTTAATGTTAGAAATTCAATATGAAGAAAAAACAATTCAAAATGCATTGTTCTGTTTGGGGAAAAAAGTCTATTTTTGAGACAGCACTGTTAACATCAGGATACACTTGCCCAAGTTTTTCTTACCAGAAATAAAAAGACAAATTTTGGCCCTGATCAAACCCGAAAGGAAAATATTCTGAGACCCCTGAAAAAATGAAATTTTGAGGGCAAAAAATATGGTAAAAATGTTGATTTTGCAAGTTCAAAAACACATATTCTAATGCACGTTCTAAAAATAGCACAAGGGTAAAATTTATAGCAATATTCTTTTGTCTCAAGTAAAGCCAAGGATGATACTTTTTATAGTGATGTAAAAGGTTTTTTGAAATATTTGTGTTTTTTGGTGGGGTGGAGTTGTAAATATTAACTAAAAAAAAACAGTTTTTCAGACCCCACAATCGGCCTAAAGTGGCCTAAACACAAATAAACTGTTACCATGGCAACGTGTTATATTATGATTTGAAATGTAAATGCTGTTTATTTGGACCCCAAGTCCCTACCATCCACAAAGTATAAGAAAAATATTCCTTTTTTTTTACCATGGACACGTATGTCGATATTATGTGAAAAGACCCTTAAAAAGGCATTTTCACATTTTGGGGAAAAAAGTATAGTTTTGAGGCAGTACTGTCACAACAGGATACAATTGCCCAAGTTTTTGACACCAGATATGGAAAGACCAATGTTGGCCCTAATCACAGCCGAAAGGAAAATTTTCTGAGACCCCTGGCAAGTTGACATTTTGGGGTCCAAAAATAGGGTAAAAATGTCGATTTTGCAAGTTCCAAAAACATACTGTAATGCATGATGCAAAAATAGCACAAGGGTGATATTTAAAGCAATAGTTTTTTTTCTCAAGGAAGGTCAAGGATGATACTTTGTAGTGGTATAAAAGGTTTTTTGAAATAATTTTGCATTTTGGTGGGGTGGAGTTGTAAATATGAGCTAAAAACCAGTTTTTCAGACCCCAAAATCGGCCTAAAATGGCCAAAAAACAAAATGAGCCGTAACCATGGCATTGGGCTATATATAGAATTGAAAATGCAATTTTGTTTACTTGCACCCCAAGGCCCTTCCACCCACAAAGTATTAAAAAAATTCATTTTTTGACCGTGAGCAACTATGTCAACTATTTACCTGAACTGACTCTTAACATTTCTGAGCACCAGGCAATCTTGGCGGTCTAGTTGGTATGACACTGCTCTAGAATTGCAAAGGTCATGGGTTTGAATCCCACTCGAGTAATATGCCAGTGGTTTTCATAGCACTCAGGAGAGTACCGAGGCTACAGTGCTATACACACATCAATGTATAAGGGTAAATTAAAAATTAATATTTGTAAAGCAAAAAAAAAAAAAGAGAGAGAATTGGGATTACCTGGAGCTGTCCATAATGGTGTTGAGTCTATGTGCAATGGTGATGACGGTACAATCTTCAAACTCAGTACGGATCGTTGCTTGGATCAGGTCATCAGTCTCTAGATCCACTGCAGCTGTGGCTTCATCCAGGACTAGAATCTTGGCTTTACGGAGCAGAGCACGAGCAAGACAGATCAACTGACGCTGACCAAGACTACAAACATGATCAACAAAACAAGTGTATAAGGAGGTGACCAATGTAAATTTTCCACTTTTGTCTTTTTTAATTGACACATAACTTATTGAATTGCATCAAATTGAGCTACAAGCATTTCAATTCACTGACCAATCAAATTTGATTGTCTAACTATAGATTACGTCCTTCTCGAAGGGCCTTCTCACAGAAGGCAACTTTTATAGGCAACCAACTACAGTGTACATATGCAAAAAGACCACTTTGGAAGCACTTGAGTAAATTTTCAAACAATGTCTTACAATCCCAAGAAAAATATATGAACATTCGATCGGAATGGCTGTTCTTCTTGAAGATTGTCTGGAACTGATTGCCTGTAAACTGCCCGAACATAATCGTAAAGATTTTCAGCGATAGTTCTCAAAAACACTACCACCTTTAGAAACTTTCATTAGTTAGTTTTGATGTATGTTTACATCTCAATTTATATAAGATTAAAACCTTTTGAGCAGTTCCAAAAACCAAATGTACACTTTTTCATAAAAGCCATTATACACTTTCGGTAAACAGTATTGTCCAAGTCCCACACTTCGTGTATCACAACTTATATATAAAATAACACAACCTGTGAAAATTTAGGCTCAATCGGTCATCGGAGTCGGGAGAAAATAACGGGAAAACCAACTCTTGTTTCCGCACATTTCGCCGTGTAATGACATGTGTTTTCAATAAACCATTACCTTCTGTAAACCCTGTAAATTATTTGTAAATCTGTGAACTTTTTATTTTTTTTCTGTACCGAAAGTGTATAATGGCTTTAAGCAGCAATGTGAAATTTGGACCTGCCAACGAGAAAATAATTTGTTCAGTACCTGAGATTTTCTCCTCCTTCTGTGCATTTAAAATCCAACTTCTCCGCCAACTCGGAAACAAACGAGTTCAGATGAGAGTGTCGCAAAACATCCCACAATGCATCATCGGAGTACTGGTCTAAGGGGTCAAGGTTCATACGCAGGGTACCGGCAAACAACACTGGGTCCTTTCAATGAAATACAATCAACAAGTTATTCAGGAATATGTAGTTTGGATTTGGATAATATACTCTCAACGCTCTTATTAGAGTCATATGAGAAGATCGTAACGACACCAGTAGGTGGTCCTTATCTCACCTGAGGAATGATGGTGATTCGTGATCTAAGATCTTGGAGTCCAATGGTTGAGATATCCACATCATCAATCTTGATAGAGCCTCCTGCCGCCTCTAAGACACGGAAGAGGGCCAGAGAAAGAGAAGTCTTCCCAGCTCCTGTACGTCCCACAATCCCAAGCTAAAACAAGTAAGTAAAAAAGAACAGTTAAAGCCATTGGCACTTTCGGTTAACAGTATTGTCCAAAGGCCCAAACTTCGTGTATCACAACTTATATATAAAATAACAAACCTGTGAAAATTTAGGCTCAATCGGTCATTGGAGACAGGAGAAAATAACGGGAATACCCACTCTTGTTTCCGCACGTTTTGCCGTGTCATGACATGTGTTTAAAATAAATCCGTAATTCTCGATATCGGGCATTGATTGAATGTTTTCTCAAAAAGTAAAGCATTTCATGGAATAATATTTCAAGAGAAGTCGTTCATAAGCCACTCTCTCCACCCCTCCCCCCACACCCCCCCTCCCTGAACCCCCATTTTTTCTTTGTCCAACCTAATTGTTCACAAATTATCCACTTAGTTTCCCTCAGGCTTTAAAACTTGATATTTGAAATGAAAAGATCGTTAAGGTGGTCCCTCTGCTGCCACTGTATTGTAAACTTGGATGTGATCTCGAGTTATACGACAGTTACAAATTGAATGGCTTTTGACAGGTGGACCACCAACATAATGGCTAGATAGCTCAGTTGGTTGAGTGCTGGCACGCTAATCTAAAGCTTGCAGGTTCAAGTCCCACTCTTGTCAACTTTTCTTTGTTCAACCCAAAACTATTGAAACAATGATATCAGTTAGTTTCCCCTGATGAAAATAAAACCAATACAATTTCTTTTTAGAACACCATCAATTCAAACATCTCACCTTCTCTGTAGGCGTAATGAAGCAGGATATATCCTTGAGTACAAGACTAAGATCGTCACGGTAACGCACACTGTAGTCACTTATCTCCACTTTCCCTGATTCAGGCCACTTCGTAGGAGGCCTTTTATCCTCTATAATTGCAGGTGCCTGAAATAATATCAAAAATGGACACAAAAATCAATACTAAACTTATCATAATGCCTGTGCCCACAATATTTAATATCTGGGTGTTAACTAGCTTGAACATCTGACGTCACACTTTGAGGCTTGTAAATTAGGCCAGAGATCTGCCTTAAACCTATGTCAATCCCCGTCCGTAAGCATCTTTGACCTCGCATTCATTTTAAATGGAGATTCCCTGTCAAATCCTACATACATATACATAAAACAAATGCACCCTGCTGCATGCAGCAACCATAAGTGCAGCAGCCAAACATCAACTCGAACCAATAAAAATGCAAGTACAGAAGGCTTACATTTCTGCACATTTATCCAATGAAATCATTACATCCAATGAAATCACTGGTTCTGTCAAACCAATGCCAGTCTAGGCGAATGCATACGACGGCTGTCTGACTGACAACAACAAAATGAGGGTACCACAAAGTTCTTTCAGACATTTGAAAAGGGTTCTAATTACCTCAGTAGGAGACGAACAATACTCTTCTACTCGTTCAACAGCAACAATATTGGTCTCTAGGTTACAGGTTGATCTCACCATCATCGTCATCAAACTTGAGATCTACAAACAATAAAGTTTGTATTTATAATAAAAATCCATTAATTTGGTTGTAGAGTGCCATGGCCGATGGGTCTCATGCAAGCCTCTGTCTTTTCTAGAGATATTTTCATGATAAATGTGCAACCAGTGAGTCTAACTTTGTTCCTCCTATCAGAATTTGAGCTTGAAAACAGACTTCCTGCTTCTTCTCACCCATACGCTCTCGATTTGCCCAGATGTAGAACAAGACCAAAATGTTTTTGAATCTCTCTCTCTATAAAACTACATTCCCTTGAAGGGAATTTTACGAATACAGAGTTTACGTAGGGTGCCATGCCCGAGTAGTTTAGAGCATCAAATTTCTGGTGGTTAAGTCATCGGAGTCTGGTTTCAAATCCCATTTATGACACCTGTGTCAATGAGCAAGAAGCTTTACTATAATTGCTTCTTTTCACCCAGGGGTGTAAATGGGTACCTGCAAGGGTAAGATTTGATACAGCAAAAGCCTTTGGAGTGCCACAGCAGCCCAGGCTGTATTCTCCTCAGGGAGCTAAGAAAGATTAAAGGGATTTTATTGGCCCAATTACCAGGGCACTAATGTAAAAGACATTGAGACGTTATGGTGAAATGCGCTACATGTATATAAGAACTAGTTATTATTAAATTATTATTTTACAAACCTCCAGTGCATAAGAGACCGACAGTCCCACAATGCCAGAGTTCAGACTGTCTCGACCAATCACAGCAAAGATCGCTGCAAAGAAGACAACCATACTCCCAAGGAATTCCAGACGGATTGCAAGCCATCTACAAACATCAGTGAAATTACTCAAAGTTATAATCAGCATAATCTATCACAGTGTGTGTGTCAACCTGCCCCAATCTTAGAGGTCAATGTAATGTGATTATGGTAATGCACAGCTATGTGGTGCTGGATATTCCTAAGGAATTACACAGAGGCAACACATGCTATGGCCTCAAACACCCCTGACCTTGGTGCCCCTTCAAAAGTTTCCCATAGACTTTAATAATTTCAAGTGGAAGTGCCCTTTACAAAATGAAAATGGCCTTGCCCTCTCAAAAAGAATAAATCCAGGCCTGTGCCTGTGTATTTTTTCTTTTACAAAACTCAGTTCTTAATACACACCGGTGGTTTTAAGGGTTTTCCTCCATTCTTCAATATAGACTGTTTTAAAGGCAGTGGACACTATTGATAACTGTCAAAGACTGGCCTTCACAGTTGGTGTATCTCAACATAAGCAAATAATAACAAACCTGTGAAAATTTGAGCTCAATCGGTCATTAAATTTGCGAGATAGTAATGGAAGAAAAAAAAACACCCTTGTCACACGAAGTTGTGTGCGTTTGGTTGATTTCGAGACCTCAAGTTCTAAATCTGAGGTACCGAAATCGAATTTGTGGAAAATTACTTCTTTCTCGAAAACTATGGCACTTCAGAGGGAGTCGTTTCTCACAATGTTTTATACCATCAACCTCTCTCCATTACTCGTCACCAAGAAAGGTTTCATGCTAATAATTATTTTGAGTAATTACCAATAGTGTCCACTGCCTTTAAGGGGAAAATCAATTCCTACCAGCTCCCGGAGTTCTTTCCACTCTAAATAATTTTTCTTCTTGTAGCCCCATAACAAAATAAAATCCTAAAGCTAGATTGATATGGCAACAAACCTGTTGGACAAGATCTTGGGATAGTACACAATTTGATTATTATCGACGAGGCTCTGATTTTGAAGGATAAAGCGTGTTGTTGCGCTGTACGCTCGTATTGACGTAGCTCCCGTAATGGTCTCGGAAAAGTGCGAATAAATCGGTGATCGAGTGACTGATTCAATCCGCTGTAGCTGACGGGATGTTGAGATGTAAAATCGCTGAAATATAAGAATGCAGTCGTCAAAAATACTGGCAGATACATCTTTCTTTTCCTTTCATTTTCAATTTCCTTTCCTTTCTTTCTTTTCCTTTCTTTGCATTGCTTTGCCTTTCTTTCACTTTCCTTTTTCCTTTCTTTGCCTTTCCTTTCCTATCCTTGCCATTTTCCTTTCCTTGCTTTGCCTTTCTTTCACTTTCCTTTACTTTCCTTTTCCCTTTCTTTGCCTTTCCTTTCCTATCCTTGCCTTTTTCCTTTCCTTGCTTTGCCTTTCTTTCACTTTCCTTACCTTTTGTTTCCTTGCCTGCCTTTCCTTTCCTTTAATTTCCTTTCCTTGCCTTTCCTTTTCTCTCCTTCCCTTTCCTTTCCTTTCCTTTCCTTTCCTTTCCTTTCCTTTCCTTTCCTTTCCTTGCCTTTCCTTTCCTTTCCTTGCCTTTCCATTCCTTTCCTTGCCTTTCCATTCCTTTCCTTTCATTTCCTTTAATTTGGGCATTGACATACCTGTAACAGAGCAAAGCCGATCAGTACCGGCACAATGACACTTCCAAAGATAGGGGTGCTCCACGTGATGACAATGAAGGTAGAAACAACCAGCATAATCATCCTCAAGAAGGTAGAGCAGGCGAACGGGATCGTCTCATCTATTGTGTAAGTGTCCTTACTGAAACGATTCAGAATGCGGCCGACTGGAGTCGTATCGAAGAACATCATGGGGGAATGCATCACGTTGGTCAGCAGCCGGAGGTAGATGCTCCGAGAGGCTCGCAGCACACCCGTTGCTAGTAACATGGAGGCTAGCAGAAGCAACAAACCTAGAATCAAAGACCAAATGAATCTTTCAAAAATGATGTTCATTGATGTTAAATTTGCATCAGCAATAAAGAATATTAATTTGCTTTTACCCTTACACCGATGTGTAAGCAAAAATATCACAGGCATATTCTTGAGAAGTGTCTTACCAACTAGACCACCGAGATTTCCCGGCAGAGGCAGTTTGAATCCCATATTTTAGATGCGGGTACCTACGACGGTTTAATAGGTGTTGAATTTTTGTCGGGGATAAAGAATATTAATTTGGTTTTATTCTTATTACACTCTACTGGATGTTAACATAATTTTTATGAAGCACTTTTTATGAAGCACCAAGCAAACTACTATAATACATGTACCTTTTGTGACTGGTATCCTGTAATTTCTGCTTAGCAGACAACTTCTAAGCAATATTGTCTGCTTAAGCAGCTCTATGAAATTTGGCCCTGGTTAAAACAACCTTTTTGTTCTTGTGACAGAGATTTGCTTCGAGAGAGCTTACCTTGTATGACAACCAGCATGCCGTAGACTGCTAGGTATCGGTCGCGTACGTCTCCAGGAGTTGTGCCGTTGACTAGCTCCTCGTTGCTCCAACGACTGAGCCAGACATTGACAAAGACTGCATCGATGTTGAAAAGGGCATAGAGCAGGAAGATGATGAAGAACATGACCACGCCCAGAGAACGGATGTACATAGCGAAGATCTTGAGATTTGTCTTGAGATAAAAAAGGGTTGTCAAATGTGTGAGATTAAAAGAGAATCTGTGCTGCAGTCTACAATCACTTGGTGAAGTCTGGCTTTAAAGGCAAAATGTGGCTTTCCCATTTCACTCGGCTATGCATCTGTCAAATATGCATCTGATACGATGGATTGCTGTGTTCTTCCTTACATTTCAGTAGGAGCTTTCAAGTACATGTTAAGAAGTGACCCCCAGCGAGCTAGAGCACTGAACTCAATTATGATGTTGTCAGAGTGGGTTTGGTGTTGACACTTTTGTCCTAGTAAGCAAGACATTTCAACTATATACAATATATGCTTTGTCCTTTGGTTCCAATGTTAATAAAAAACAGCAAGTGCACATATTGTTAATAGAAGGGGTTTCCAACATGGTTGGCTGCAGATTTTGTCATATCACATTGTAAACTCATACAAATTTTGGGTCTCACAATTTTGACGTAGCTCTGCATACCTCTGAACACGTTTTGATTAGCACATTGTGACGAACTGCTATATTATTAAAACTTCATATTATGATTAGTTTATGTAATATACATTTTCATACTACAAATGCTCCTCACCATGCCTGTTTGTGAGGTTTCTTTCTGGATGAGGGTGTCTCCTTCCTTAGACATAGTGGCCTTTGCTGCATTTTGCTCTCGTTGTTTCCTCAGCCGATCCTTAGCGATCTTCCTCATCAGGGCCTCCTCTTCCTCATGAGACTTTACTGCAGTGGACGACCTTCACAGAGGAACATATCAGTTCAAACAGACATTAAAATTTGGACTCCATAAAACGGCTGACCGTGTAAGTTCATGACACAAAAGGGAAACCGTGCAATTACGAGTGATACTTGTGTGGATCATTATATTCTACTTTTAAAATATCTTTCCAACCAATATATGCATTTCATAACAAACGGTTTCAAACGATGTTCAAAGACCAACTCGTCCAACCCAAGGCAGCAGGTCACAATCCAAAGTTAGCAAATACATTGAGAGGAACGATACTTCTTAACGATAGTTGCTACAAGGGATGTTGCCAAAATAGGAAAACAAGAAGTGTGGTCACTTATAGTTTGGTTGAACAGCCAATGGGTAACAAATAACACAACAGTTTGAAAGCGCGTTAATACAAAAGCTATTCTTGTTATTTCTTTAAATTAACGTTTTGGCTACAGTATGTACTCTTGAAATGTTCATGAAGTATGGAAATAAATGTGAGTTTAAATTGAACTGAATTAAACAAATCATTGAAAACATATCAAATATCTTACTCAAGATCTCCTAGGCTGTTGACATGTGGTGCTGCATCTCCACTTCCTTCAAAGAAGAGAATCATTAAATATTGATCTCATCAATGTATTTTACGCTACCCATTTGTCTCGTTTCCACATTTTAGGTTTGTCTGTCTAGGCTGTCTTCTCTCCAAAGCCTTGGCTTAATCTGACAACCTCATGAACTCTCTTTATTTTTGCTCTACATAGATTTACTCTTTCCCCTCCATTTTCAGTGCTTAATATTTTGTACATAAGTTTTATTATGAGAAGGGCAACGTATGAAACATATTTTGACTTTTGACGGAAAAGTTTACGGTAACACCATGTAATGAAAATCTCTCAATGAGTTGGGGTGGTTCTGAAAAGAACTGTAGGTTTCAACTGAACAACCTACTGACCAATTAAATTGAATTGAATTGTCCATTTGCACTCATTTAAAAGATTAGTTACAAATAATTAGCAGCTAACCTTACTCTATGATTAATTTGTAACAAACCAATAAAATGACAATCCACGAGTACCTGGTGAATGGGCATCGCATTCTTCAGCCTGTGTGCTATAGATACGTAGAAACTCAGCAAAGGCCTTATCATGAGATAGGAGTTCAGTGTAGGAGCCAACCTCTGTGATTTCTCCATTGACAATGACGATTATGTGATCCACTTGTGGCAGGTAGCTTATCCCATGAGTCACAAGGACACGGGTCTAAATCAGAAGGTACAAGGTTGAACAGCTACATATCGCTCATATATCTTTGAGAATTTATCAATCTAAACCTATTGGCCTTCGGTTACAATCTTTTGGCATCTGATCACGTATGGGTGTTTTTATGCCATTAAAAACACTGACTGTAAAAATAACTGGCCAAAGATCAGGCTCAATTTCATGGTGTAATCAGGAGGCAGCCCGGGTGAATAGGTAAATATCAATCATATGTTTTTGAGAGTTTACAGATTTCAGCCTAGTATTGGCATCCGGTCACTTTCTTTTGGCATCATTTCATTTTTTGGTGTTTTTATAAGTATTTATATATAAATAATGTAATTAATTTATTCATTAATTAATTGCCATAACAAACACAAATTAATAATAATACCTAGGTCTTTTAAAGCACATTTAACCTTGTACATTTAGTACCCTGGTCATTGGGCTAATAATATTCCTGTAATCCTTCTCAGCTGCTGGAATATACAGCGCGAGCTGCCGTGGTACTCCGTGGCTTTTTCAAACACAATATCAACCTCTACCCTCGCAGGTACCCGTTTATACCCATTTATACCCCGGGTGAATAACAAAGCCTGTTGCTCAAGAACACAACTGTCTAGACTCACTCAACACTCAATGACTTAACCACCAGATCTTAGATTTGGTATTCTAATCAGCCACTTGGCCACGACGACCCAATCATGCCAATAGACCTTAAGCACATGATGTCATTTCAGTAGGGCGCCCTCACCTAGAAGTCAAAAGGAGGTTGTTCATTGGCCAATTCTGTGCGCCGAGGGAAAACAAATCTGTGCGTTTCTATTGTTTCGTCACCGTTTTTCCACTAAGATGGCCGCTGGATGATGTCAATGCATAAGGTCTATTAACACAGAAGATTGATTGCACCAGATTTTAGACATATGTACCTTATCCTTCAGGAGTCCCCTTGGCCCAATCACGTGATCAAAGATGTGTTTACCAACGTGGGAGTCCACTGCGCTGAGAGGGTCATCTAGGAGGTAGATGTCGGCGTTGTTGTAAACGGCTCGAGCCAAACTCACTCGCTGCTTCTGACCACCACTCAGGTTAATACCCTGGATTCAAACAAACGATTACTTTTTAAGTTTATGTTGTATCAGCACAAAGGCAAGCATTGATTTATAATGCATTATACTATTGTTTAGATCAACAGTCTGCAAACTTGTTTGTGCTTCCAAAAAATAAGATTACCAGCCAAACTGCCATGTCACGTGTACAATTTGTGACTGGTATCCTGCTCATTTCTGCTAAGCAAAACATTTCTCATCAATATTTTCTCCTTAAGCAGCTCTATAAAATTGAGCCCGCAGGGCCAGATACCATGGAGCTGCTTAAAGCAAAAAAAAATTATACACTATGTAGATTGGTAATTTGGCTGGTTTCCTTATTCAGGTGAGCATAGTTTTGTTGTGCTTAGCTAGTTTGTGTGCTTAAGCAGCTCTATGAAACTGGGCCCAGGTTACTCTACGAAGATTTTCTACGGCTGAAAATATTTGTTGAAATACCTTTTCTCCAATCTCGGTGAGATCTCCAGCTGGGAGCATGTCTAGATCAGCGGCCAGCGCGCAGGCCTCGATCACTCGCTGGTACTCTGCATCTTGCAATGGTGCTCCAAACATGACATTACTCCTGAGTGTAGCATTCTGGATCCAGGCTTGCTGAGGGACGTAAGCCACTGAACCCTGGTTGAATCCAAAGTGGAGAATTAAAACCATGTCTGATATAATTGCTTCACAGAATGAATCGATTTTGCAGAGGTGTTATCAATTTCCTTGGTTAGATATAACAATTTCCCCCATTAGAGAGAACATATACCTTTTTGAAACCATTTGGTTTGGTTGTTTTAATCCTACATGTACATGCATAAAAATGTAGATGTCGCAGTAAAAGTAACCTGTGAAAATGTCATTTCAAAAGGTGGTAGCAACATTTGAGATATGGACGAAAACCCAGAGCAGTTGAGCCCACACAAGAATAACAATTTCTTATTGGAATACACAATCTGGAAAAACAATAATGTTTCTTAAATTCAAATTTTGAGGGATAAAAACTGATACAAATTATTTTTATAACCACATTACTTTTATACCCACATTACCAACATTCCTTCTAAGTGATATTATTCTCAAAGTGATTACAGAACATACACACATCTTCTGAGCACTATAAACAATTTTTTTTAACTAATGAAAACTTTCATCTTACATTGATGGTGACCGATCCTTTGATCTTCTCCATGTCTCCCAGAATTGCAGAGAGTAGAGAGGATTTCCCGCATCCAACTTGTCCCACCACAGCCACCAAGGAACCAGGCTGAACGTTAACAGCAATGCTGCAAAGAGTCAATGTAATAATCGTTTTTTTATAAAGCACCAAGTCTCAAAGCGCTTCCAACATTATTACCCCTGATCACTGGGACTTTTTATTCCTTAAACCATCTCAGCTCCCTGAGGAATTTGCAGCCTGTGCTGCAAAGAGTAAATGATGGAAATATAAATTGGTAAACAAAAAAATATTGCCAAAATACCTACTAGATGAGAAGTAATGCAGCTGTTGAGCGTAAAAACTACTTTGAATCCCACCAGAGTAACATGCCTGTGATATTTTTTTCACAGGACTCGGGGAAAGTACTGAGTATACAGTGCTAACACACATCGGTTTATGGGTAAAAACCAAAACAAAAATAATATACTTTGATAATTGTTGTTTTTATCATTTAAAAAAAATCACATTACAATCTGTGAAATGAAACCTGCATGATTTGTTTCTGGGAATTCTGATTGTTGGCAGCTACTGTCACTCCCACTAAACTTGGTAACATGAATGGACTCGACAAGCTTGTGAAAATACAGAGACAGTTTTTTATGCTCCCATCTCTAAATTTTTGTTTGAAATTTTTGTTTCAGAATATTTTACACATCAAGTAAAAAACCAAAGCAAAAGCCGCATGTCAATTCAGAGGTCGTAGGTTCTAGTCCCCGTTCTAATCAGATTATATTTTGGTACCTATTATCTAAACAATAGAATGAACCCAAAAATCGTACAAACACTCACTGCTTCAGAATCAGATTTTCATCTCTGGACCAAGCAAAATCTGCATCTTTAATGTTGATGGCACAATCTGTCAGAGCGGGAAAAATACTTTATGATGTCGAAATCGAACATAGGCTTATAATAATACAATTAATTTGACAGGCTAATCTTCTTTACTCGCAGCTGAGGAGTTGAGTTGTGAAGGATGTGGCTTCAATGTTTAAGCTGCAAGCATGCAAGGGGATTTTAAGCAGCCAGCCCGTATTATGACCATGGAGCATGGCCAGAGATTGAAAGTGTTTAATCTTTGCAGGGGTTGTTGGTTCAAATCAATTCTCCACTGAGGTAAAATATTTTTTTCATTCAACTCCAAATTACCTGAAATGTACCCAGTCATGTTTACCCATTATCTTTTCATAAATAAGTGTTCAACATTATAATAATCTTCAGTTAGCACTCAAGAACTTACCTATGTCAGAAGACCTCTTTACGTTATCCTTGTCTAGTTCACTCTTCTTCAAGAATTGTTCCAAGCGATTCACAGAGACTTGGGCCTACCGAGAAAATAAACAAAACAGAAGGAACAATTTTTTTTAAACGTTTGGTGTCTGGATCTAAGATCTTAAGGTTCAAAGTCTTTGTTCTAAACTTCGGGTTTCACGTCTCATTCTTTTTTTGACCTTCTCATCATAGATCATGCTTAGTGGTTTGAGTTATTAAGAAATCTGCTCAAGAAGGTTGGTTCGAATCCCACTGAAGCATCACTTGAAAAACACTGAGCAAACAGTGCATACTACCCAACGGTTAAGGGGTAAAACCACAAATAATAACCACTATAGTTGTTGGATTTGAAACTTAAAACGGTTAGAGTACAATTAGGTGCGGTATGCGGTCGCACCATGTATAAATCTCTTTTGAGCAGTTTTGGTTATAAAAAGAACGGGTTGTTGACAACTCAATGTTTCGACCAGTGTGACCACATTGTCTTTAGGTGCTCACACTTCAGTGAAATGTTAAAAACAGCTGTTTACCTGCATAGTGCGGGAGATCATACTCGGCAACATGGAGAAGGGAAACTTGAGAATGTTGAAGAGTGAGATGGAAACGAAAACCTTCTCTGCATCTAAGATGTTCTTCTCATCCGCAAGAACGTACACAGTGAAGCTTATTAGTGACACCTAAGAGGTCCACAAAGGTGATATCAAAAAACAAACAAATATTTAAAAGCTTGATACTGGACATAAAACAAACCACCTGCGCAATGAACTGAAAGTGAGTTCGTTAAAACTGCAAACCTGCCTACAGGACTTGATTTAATCTCACATGGAAACATAGGAACCAACTAGAGAATCGTACACTTAAAAACACTGGAGACTATTGGCAATTGTCAAAGACTAGTCTTCACAGTTGGTGTACCTCAACATATGCACAAAATATCAAACCTGAGCTCAAATTTAAGCTCAATCGGTCGTTGAAGTTGCGAGATAATAATGAAAGAAAACCCTTGTTACACAAAGTTGTGTGCTTTCTCATGCTTGATTTCGAGGCCTCAAATTATAAACTTGAGGTCTTGAAATCAAATTCGTGGAAAATTACTTCTTTCTCAAAAACTACGTCACTTCAGAGGGAGCTGTTTGTCAAAATGTTTTATACTATCAACCTCTCCCCATTACTCGTTACCAAGTAAGGTTTTATGATGATCATTATTTTTAAAGGCAGGTTTTTTTTGTCAACGTGATGCTGATTTATAGACAAAATTATCGAGAAAGTGACATATAAGTCACATGCGAAAGCTTCAGCTCTATACACTGTCTACTTTCTGAGAAAACAGCAAAATATGTATTTTCATAAGAGCATTAAATCCATCAAAATTTAGTGAGGTGACAGCATATCTGGCTACAGAATTTGTGAATGCACACCAACCCTTAGAAATCTGAGAAACAATTAATGCATGAATCATTTGTAAGATTGAAATGTTTCTTAAAGAATAATTATCAAATCACATTCCAACAAGGAAATCCCGTCTCAAAATAGTTTACAATATCAACAGATGCTGTCCTTTTCACCAATTTTTTTTTTATGGTCATTAACTTTTGGAATATTACCCAATCTATGACCCTACATTTAATTCTGATGATATTAAATGCAACAGTAATATCGCTAAGTAGGATTTGAAACTTTGCATGGTGGAGATAAGATATAGAAGAGTTTGCGGTAACACCATGTAATAACCGTTGGGTTAACTCGACGTTTCGATCAGTATGCTCTGATCGTCTTCTAGTAATATCGCTGTTGCTTTAAACACCTTCGAAATACACAACCTTCCACTTACGACAAAGGGAGCGCTTGTCCAAATGAACGTCATAACAGCCTGGAGGTACGATGAGGTTCGTAGAATCTTGACTTCCCTGTTGCGTATGTCCATGACCTTTTGCTGGAAGGCTGTCTCCCAGGCGTACAGCTTCAGCACCTTGATGCCATTCAGGACTTCATTCATGAGTTTTAGGCGGGCATCTTTTGCCTTCATCTGCTGGGCCTGGTGAGTGTGTGAAATAGAACAGAATGAGCACGTGTTGTTTCCTTGATTGATGGGAGGCAATTAAGTAGCCTAGAGGATATCATTACAAAGAACTTGTTTTGAATTAAGAATTAGCCAGCTGTGGGAGTCATTGCTGAGAAGACAACACTTATAAATAGTACTCCTGACAGTTCTGAATGTGCATTCTGCTGCTGGCAATGGTGCATTTTATGCACCTGCCCCTACCTTATGAGCTGTCTCCTAATCAAATCTATTCTGAAAAGTCACTAGACAATTTCAAGAATCATTTCAAAATATTCCAATTCAATGGTTGTTGGTCCATCTGTTTTTCCCATATTTTGTGCCTTTAGTTTTTTGTCGCACTTTATGTAGAATACATTAGACAGTGTTGATCGATAATATTTTTAAAATATGGCAAAACCTTTGTGTTTTAGCAGCCAGCTAGAAAGTATATACAATCTTACCATGACTATGCACCTTTTGCCCGTATGTTTTGTCAACAGAGGGCGGTTTAAATGTAAACATTGGTCACATTGACTATAGACCCCAAATAAATACCTGCAGAGATCTGATCTTGATGGCTATGTACATATTGAGTGGAATCATAAGCGCCATTGCACCGTACCCAGCCAGGACGGCCGGCCCCAGCAAACGCCACAAGAAGAACAGCGCCACCAAGATCTGGAACGGCGAGGACCAGAGAGTATTGACGAAGGTGCAGAGGTCCATTAGACGCTGAGCGTCCACTGACATCAGATTGACTATCTCTCCAGTTGTGGCTTCTTTGCGGGACGAGTTGGACAGGAAAAGAGACTGTATACATACAGACCAGACAGGAATATTAGAGCTGATAGATGTTGAATTTGCATCAGGGATAAAGATTATGAGTTCGGTGGGATTCAAACCCGCGACCTGCACAATTCTTGAGCAGTGACTTACAAACTGACCATCAAGAAGCCCAGTAGCTAGAGACAGTTCGAATCCTACATGTATAGGAAATGTTGAATTTGCATTGAGGATAAAGAATATAAGTTTGGTTTTACCCTTACACTGATGTGTGTTAGCACTGTTTGCTCAGTACTTTTCCCAGTTCTGTGAAAACAAATCACAGGCATATTACTCGGGTGGGAAAGCTACTCAAAAACACTCAGCTGACAATGTTTCGAGTGCAACTACAAAATATCAAAATAAACTAGCCTAATGTGTCAACATATTGTATGGACACCATGAACAATCAAACATACTTTAGCCAACCAAAGTAGTACAAAAATGTCACAATTGAAACTCTGCATTTATCATAGTCACTGAAGCAAAGTTGCTGTTATGTAAATTTTCCTATTACACTCAAAACACATCTCAAAACTTGTATTCATTTTTTTATATCACTAATACATCGAATGGAAAGCTCAGTTGGTAGAGCGCCGGTGTGTTAATCCGGAGGACATTGGTTCAAATCCCACTGTAGTCAAATTTTTCTTTGGTAAAACCCCAAATCATTTAATATCATACCCAGTCAGTTTCCCTTTTAGTTTATTATTTGATATCAAATGAAGCAAACAAAGATCTCAAAACAAAACTTCATAACATTAATCACCTTTCTGTAGACGGCACCAATAATGGCCGTCCGTAGCTGCATGCCAGTCACCATGCAGATTTGGAAGTATTGCTGAAGTAATGAAGATTGGATCAGTGTCACACCAAGCAATAAGAATGCATACATGAAGCCTTCCCACTTGTATGCCCCCTTGTCCACTGTGAAGTTGATCAACCCTCTATGGAACAGACAAATTAAGGTTGCTAACTAAGTAGGATTTAAAACTTCGCATGGTGGAAATACGATATAGAAAGGTTTGCGGTAACACCGTGCAATGACTATCTCTAATGAGATGGGGTGGTTCTGAAAAGAACCAATGGTTTCAACTCGAAGTTTTGATCAGTATGCTCTGATCGTCTTCTGGAGAAAGATGATCAGAGCAAGAAAGACGATCAGAGCATACTGATTGAAACGTCGAGTTGAAACCAACAGTTCTTTTCAAAACCACCCCGACTCATTAGAGATAGTCAATACATGGTGTTACCGCAAACCTTTCTATAGGTTGCTAACGTTTAATATTAATATTAAACCCACAACCAAATAGTGCTCAAAAGAAATAGGCTAATATACAAATATTGACTGCTTCGAGTGCTATGATTAAAACTATGACTCCCGAGGTGATACCCGGAGCGTTCTATTTTCCCAAGGCGAAGCCGAGGGAAAATAGAACGCCACGGGGATCACCGAGGGTGTCAAAGTTTTAACCATTGCACGAGTAAAAGCAGTCAATATTTGTTTTATAACACCCCAAACATTTCTAAATACTGTACTATTATTATTAAGTTACAGACCTGAATGCTACAATCCACGGACGACGCGAATACAGATTGCAAAAACTTTTACTGTGCTGCATGTAGTGTCGTGCAATCCGAAATGGTTACAGACTATTAATTCATCGTCCTCGCACACGCAACGGACGTCTGGGTACTGCACGCCGTGTGCTAGTCTTCGGACTAGCGCATGGCAAACCGGTGCACTATCACACGGCCGTCGTCTAGCAAAACTAAGACATGTCATGTGACGCGCTCTAAACCAATGAGCAGGCAGAATACTTGTAAGGGGTGTTATAATAACCAAAATACCATGTCACAATTAGTAACTGGTACCCTGCTCATTTCTGCTAAATGAAGACTTGTTAAGCAATATTTCTGTATGTATTTGGTTTGCGGCAACACCATATGTGTATCTACTTGCCAGGCAGATTATGGTCTTTTGAGAACTTGTCTATTGCTTTATATTCAACTACCGCGGAGTAGGTTTTCGGAAGTTTGGAGACTTTTCAATTCTGAAAAGAACTGTCCTGCTTGTTAACTAATACCTAGGGGAGAGGTAAAAAATCACAAGTGACTTTACTACCTATAGCTTTAGTGGATTGAGGGGACTTCTCATCATAAAACTTCACTACCACGGATCAAGTTCTTAATTGGTCTCTGTTTCGACATACTTGCTCTAGTCACCGTCAGGAGACTGATGAAAACAATATTTTCTGCTTAAGACGCTCTATGAAATTGGGCCCATAACCACGTATCTACCAAACAAGGTACTCAAGGCACTTCCTGTATACAAACTTTCAGAAAGATAGGTTCTGAAGTGATGAATTCTTCGACCCAATGTTGCACCTTAGTTTTCAAAGGGTGCTAGATATTCATAGACACTCACCTTAGTAGCTGTGGGCTTACAAACAGCAAAATATCATGGAGAACTTTCAAGAAAGTGCCAACGAGAAAGAAGGGTCCAAACGTCCGAGCAATCGCCTTGAAGAGAGATGCCCCGTCGCTCACATCCACCCAATCTTCTGCCCCATCAGCCCCGCCGCTGTTTGCATGACTGTCGGGAGATTGCGCTCCAGGGGAGAATGCGCTGCCGTGATCGCTGGTGGCATTACTGGATTCTTCCATTCTCTTCATGGGTACATGGCCGCCACTCTTCACCTTTTTGGTGGCATGACTTGAGCTTCTTTAGACAAGTATAGAAGAAATCAATATGACTATCACTAATAATTTAAGGCTGTTGCTAAGTGAAGCCTCAGACCCCTTGCAGACATAAAATGCACCGTCTGCGTCTACCATTGCCACCATTTTGGGGGCAATTTCTTTGTGAACATTTAACACCCAAAATAGGGTACAGTGTAGGTAAATATATGCACTGCACACCATGCAAAGGGTCAAAATTAATTTTAACATGGTGATCTAGCCAAATATCTGCCAGACAGAAAAGGTATTAAACGTGCTAACGTAGAATGCACTTTTGAAGATTTCATAACCAGTTTGAATGGTTCTGACTGACCCCTAAACATGCTAAACAAAGATAATGACAGGGATAATAGGGCTAGATAGCTCATTGAAGAGCACAGTCTGTTAATCTGAAGGTCACAGGTCATTGGGCAAATAAATATCCCTTTAATCTTTCTCAGCTCCTTGGAGAGTCAGTACACAGCCCTGAGCAGCCATGGCGCTCCAAAGGCTTTTTCAAACACAATACAAACCTCTTCCCTCGCAGGTACCCATATACTGTATACCCCTGGTTGAGGAGAAGCAATTATTGTAAAGTATCTTGCTCAAGGACCGATTGTGGAGGCTGGGATTTGACCCCACACTCCGGTGACTTAACCAGCAGAACATGAGTTTGGTCCTCTGAACCACTCGTCCGTGACATCCCATGCTTTAATTTACAGCAAACAACTTACTTGGAATTTTCCTTCCTCCACGATTGAAAAAATCTTGGCATCACTGCAGCAGCTTTATCTCTCTCTAGGAGCGACCATAAATCTTTCTCAGTCAGAGTCTTCTTGTATCCACGAAAGACCATACTTTGTAAAGAGAACAAAGGTAATTTGTTTTAAATGAACTGGATACTATTGGTATTTACTCATGCGAATTGTTAGCATAAAAACTTACTTGGTAACAAGTAATTGAGAGCTGTTGATAGTATAAAAAAATGTAGAAACGGCTCCCTCTGAAGTATCTAGTTTTTGAAAAAGAAGTAACTTTGATTTTGATTTCGAGACCTCAGAATTCGATTTTGACGTCTGGAAATCAAGCATCTGAACGCACACAACTATGTGTGACAATGGTGTTTTTTTCTTTCATTATAATAACAATAATACAAAACAAGAACAAAGCAAAGAAAGAAAGAACAACAAAACAACAAAGGATTAATGACGAGGCTGACTGAAAAAGGAGGTCTTGAGTTTCTTTTTTTTTAATGGCTGTAGAAGATGATTTCCTGATGAGTTTGGGTAATTTGTTCCATTCCTTCGGCCCAGCCAGAGAAAAGGACTTTGAGCCGGCAGATCGAGAAGGCCTGTGCTCACAGGGAAGGAATTTATCAGAGGACTTGTCCAGTCATGTAAAAATCACTGGCTTGTGCGGTCCAATATAAAATACATGCCCCAATGACACAGCAGAAGAAGTAAAGGGAGATTACCTTGAGAACCAGTTAAACGTAATCTTGGAGATGAAAGAGGCAGTGGCTTCAGGGCAAGCATTCTGTAAAAAAAAATCAAAGAAAATTCATAACAAAATGATAGTTCAACCACAGAATTTAATAAAACAGTAAGGATGTATATAAGTCTGCTTTTCTGTTAATTTGGTGAATGGGGGGGGGGGTGTTTTTGCGGGAGGTCCTGCTGAAGTAGAGGTCATTTTCTCGCCTTCCACCTTTAGGACCCTGGTTCGAATTCCACTGGCGCACTACGTGGATTTGGTTTCCAGTCTGTACCTGACTTGCATGGGCTTTCCCTGTACTGGAACAAGTTTCTATGGTTTTTCTCCCACATCTCCAATTAGAGTTTCGAAGCAGTACTTCAAAAAGTAACTTCTTCTTCGCAGCACAGTTAAATATAACTAGGAGCTTTATGTGGTTTTACTTAATCTGACATGTGACTCAATATTAATAAAATGTTTAGTTTAAGATGGTTATTTTTCTATTTAATTGTATTCATTGACTTATCAGGTTATGAATAATTATTTAATTAAGTTATTCAGGAATAAACCAGATAATAAATATTGCTTGTTTATCTATTTTTAAAACTCATGATTGTAACTTCATATTAAAAAAAAAGGTTTTTTTTTAAGAGGCCAGACCCTGTGCAAGCCTATAGGCTTCCTGTCTACAACCTCACCATACTATTATTAAGTGCTATAATAACATGTGGTACTTTTCCCTTACATTGTACCTAACGGTCTTCCATCTCTCCGTTTGGGTTCTAGGACAGGGATTAAGTTCGCTTATCTAAGAGTCCTTGGTTTCACAAACGGAACGAACGATCTTAAATAAATAGACACGTTCTAGTGATCTCATTGCCAGTCCATACACATGTATGTGTACAGTATTTGACAAGCTTCACGTAGACAAAATCTGCTCTTTGCTTTACAATACTAAAGTATCCCCGATAGTATGAAATTCTCTAGAAATCTATCTGCCAATTTTGGGCTAATTTCTCACCGTGTCTGACACAATTGAATATTCTGGATGGTTGTCCTTGATTGCTGAACAAACAAGTTGAACTAGCCCCAGAGCATAGAAAATGTAAAACGTCACAAACCGGATCAGGTCAAACTGTGTCTGGAAATAAAAATCAAGAAGAAATGTTTGGATAAATGGAAATTTCACAAAGTTGCCTTGAAAAACAAGTTACTCTATTAGATGCAGGTTTGATAATGACAAGACTACTTATTTAATGCTGAATTTGTTTGGTTGCAAACCACAAACTGACTGGGCAAATGGAAACAAAAATATTGACAAAATAAGGAGACGGCCGACATAAGTGATACATGTAGACATAGCTCAGTCAGCAGAGCACAAGGCTGTCAATTCTGAAGTTGAGCAGGTTCAAATCCCACTCCATTCAATTTGTCTTTGTTCAACCCAAAATTAGTTTGTGTTAGCTTTATGAATTTAAGGATTGCTCGTAAAATAATCCACATAATGCATGTATTTTTGGACATCAAAACAAATCAACAGCTTTAAGTCTGCTATCCGAAAGACAAAACATTGATGGTTATTAAGAGAATATTGCCAGAATGACAAAAGGGTCAAGACTTGGACATGAAACCTACACTCTGCTGATCAGAATCCACCAAGCTTGAGTCTGGTGATGAGCCTGACAGCTCAGCAATATTACACCACTGGCATGTATTGGTAATGAGCAATGCAGCCACTAAGTCTTTTTTAGATATGGCCGACACAATGCTACAACACTATAAGGTTTGAGTAATCTTGTGTGTATACACCCAATCCAAACAGTACACCCCTATCAAGCCCACCATACCTCATAGGCTAATGGAAGTAACAGGCAGGACCTCCACCTTTTTATGGCAGTCAGGTTGCCTAGATGCCTTCCACCTCTCAAATCCCACTGAGGATACTATAGGTTACTTGTTGGGACTGCAGACCCTTACCTAACTGCATGGGTTTTTCCCGGAATAATTCACTGGGGTTTTCCTCCAAAACCTAAAATTTGAACTTCTTCAATGTCTTCTCTCATCTCTCTGTTAATATCTTGGCTAGTGTAGTGGTTAAGTTTGCTTTCCTAAAAGTCCTTGGCTTAACAACCAGAGTTAATAAAATAATAAACAAAATGGTGTGGTGAATTGTATAGCGTACCTGCTCCAGTGCTGTGTATATTTTAGATATGAACTCCACAATACCACAGAGAGCCAGAATACACCAAAATACAAACAGCATCCATGATGACTGGACTCCTTTCATTCTCTCAGTCTGGATGATTAGAAACACCAAGATCTGGAAAAAAGATAGATCATTCACAACATTCAGTATAAGTTTTTCTGACAAGGCAAAAGAGAGATCAGTTTTCCTTTGAAAGACGCTGGACACTATTGGTAATTGTCAAAGACCAGTCCTCTCACTTGGTGTATCTCAACACAAAATAACAAACCTGTGAACATCTGAACTCAATTAGCTGAGGTCTCAAAATCAAATTCAAATATTTTAGAGGAAATTACTTTTTTCTCAAAAACTTACTTCAGAGGGAGCCGTTTCTCACAATGTTTTATACCATCAACAGCTCTCCATTGCTAGTTACCAAGTTAGTTTTTATGTAGGATTTGAGGCATTGCATGGTGGGGTATCAATATATATTTGGTTTGCGGTAACACCATGTGTGTATATCTACTTGCCAGGTGGAGTTGTTCTTAGGGAACTGTCTTGCTTTATTCTACTGCCGTGGAGTAGAAAATCGGAGGTTCGGGAGACTTCTCAGTTCTGAAAAGAACTGTCCTGCTTTATAACTATTACCAGGGCGGATGGTATAGAAACTTGACTGGACTACTACTTTAGCTTATAGGATCGTAGTAACTGTACTGCCGCGGAGTCAGTTCGGAATTGGTCTCAACGTTTCGACTAGCTTGCTCTAGTCATCGTCAGGAGAATGTCAGGAGTTTTTATGCCCACAATTATTTTAGGTAATTACCAATAGTGTATAGTGCCTTTAAATCACCCAAAACATGTCAGTTGATGTCACAACTAACTGAACACAAGTAGATATGATATAGTTTGGAAATCTTAGATACATGTAGAACTCTTGGCTGTGCTCCGTGATCATGATGGGTTAATGTGGCTGGCAGCCAAAGGCACCCTTGCATGCCTGCTTCTCAAACACGTTGTAGTAATTCAGCTCTTAGCTGCGAGTACAGGATGATTAGCCCCCCAAATTATTTATTTACTTATTGAACTCAGAAACTGACATGCATCTTGGTAACTATACATTGTTTACCCGCAAAACATTTGTGGTTTTGGCCTACAGCCCTCATCCCCTTGGAATCATTCATTCCAACAAATAGCATATTGACCCAATTCACCCGACTTCATCATCAGAATAATCTAGGGTGCGCCATTTTGGTGGTCAATGTCACTGTGTGATTCAGTGCACATTTCAGGCCACGCAACGTTTACACGTTAACCTACATGTATTGGCCACCAAAATGGTGAGCGTGGCACAGTCGCCACATGTGACGTGCATACAAGGGGTCAACAGAGGGATTTGGGAGGGTATGGGTTACTTATTAATTATTCCTGATTTAACCATTTATTCCTGCAATAGAAAAATCAATTGACATAATTGAGTAGGATTTTATTCAAAAACGACGCTGGTGTGTTTTTCTTACCATGGTAAGAGCTGTCAGTGCTGGTGTGAGAAGGTAAACTGCCGCTACTTGTTGAGTTGGTGAGATGATTTCAGAGATGGCTAATCCTACATCAACCACTGGAAGCAATATCATAAGGGCACTCAGAACCTACACAGGCAGAAAGCAGCAGGAAATATGTATTTTCAGTCATTGACATTTTGTTTAAAAACGCTGCCATTTGCAGGCCCTAAAACCACTCTAAACAATACACACCAAATGGAACTGGTTGTTGTAATCTGTTGCATTCGGCAATCAACTCAGGTGTCATTCTTTGACTGAATTTGTTGCATTCAGCAGGCAAGTGACTTCATATTGGTGTTGCATATTGTTGAACTTGGCAGTCAACTTTGGTGCACTTGGCAGAGTTCATCGTCCAAAAATATTTGCAGCGTAAAAACAAATCACTCACTGCGGCATACATAACAAGGCTTCAAGAAAAACAGAACACAGCTACAGAGACTTAGAAAGGTACTACAATCCAGCTGAAATAACATTATCAATGTTTCAGTTTTCCAGACAAGAGGAATTTGGAATTTACCGTTTTGATCCTGTGTAGGCAAGAGACTTTGATGTAGCCTTGATCGTGTGTCTTGATGTAGTAGAGATAGAAAGGCATGACCAGCCAGATGAAGAGTAGTGGGAGCCATGACAGCACTGTTTCTTGGAAACAGGGCGACAAGTCCGGATGGCTGGAGTTCAATAGAGCCGGTTCCTGCAAAAACACACACAAGAATATAGGTGAAAAAAAGAGAACAAGCAAGAGCTATATGATTTGAGGCATTGCATGCGTGAGGTATCAATGCATGTTTGGTTTGCAATAACACCATGTGTCATGTGTGTGTATTCACTTGCCAGGTAGAGTTTGTTCTTAGAGAACTGTCTTTCTTTATTCTACTACCACGGAGTAGATTTATCGGATGTTCGGGAGACTTCTCAGTTCTGAAAAGAACTTTCCTGTTTCTTAAGTACTACCAGGGCGGAAGGTATAGAAAATTGGCTGGGACTACTATACTTTAGCGCCATGGAGGAAGGAAGTTTTTTTTAGCTTAAAGGATTGTAATTAGCTGCACTACCACGTAAGAGTAGTTAATTGACTGCACTACAGTATGTAGCAAGAGCTACATGGTCGCATTACATGTATATAGGATTTGTATCGGTTTAAAGGCTAGATCGATTGTTGTAAATCCCAAAGGTGTCAAACATCATTTAAAGGTGCATTCAAGTATTGCATTTAATTTTAGTGTGCAAGTACTAACATAAAGTTTATTAAACAAAATTCAATAAAAACATACTGGCACACTTTATAAAAAAGAAAGCCCTATCAATCTGGGATTCGTTGAAATTTAAGAAGATATTGAATGAAAGACCCTTCAACGCATCATCTCAAATAGCAGTGCCTGGGTAAAAGCACCTTTGGTAAAATGTTTCAAGAGACAATTATAATAATTATCACATGAAGACTGTACTGTAAGGACTAGGAAACAAGTCTACGGTTTATCTGGACGAACAGTGCTTACAGTGTATGGGGAGCAACGCAGACCGGGAGGTGCCGATAGCATGCGTGCTTACATTAGTTCAGCTGTTGACTTATGGACAAGTCGTTAATGGTCCCACGCGGTGAGATAGTCGAGTTGTCACTGCTCTCGCACGATTTGCTGGTTGCCGACTGATGGGGAGTAGAAGTTGGACAGCGCGCAGTAGTCGCGCAACCAGCAGTTAGCGCGGAGAGCAGCGCTGCAACTCGACTGTCTCACCGCGTGGGAACATTTAACGACTTGTAAAGTCTAGTTCAGCTGCTAAGGCCAATTAGGCACTTTGTGGTAACAGTATGAAACTTCCTACAGTTATTGTATATATACCTAAAGATCATTTTTAGACATGGACCCATCTCTGATCTTGCTCATTCTAGGGGCGGGGCTACGTTTTAAGAAATTGGGAGTAACAACTTTAAATATTCCAGCAAACATATTCTGTATTGGCCTGATACTGGCCAGTACCGTATGAGTACTAAGTGTGTTTTATTGGCCATAATACTGGTCTCAAGAGTGTTGGCTCATTTACAGTATTTGCACATTGGCAATTATTCGGCCCAGTACAGTTGCCATAACCCACCCAGTACAGGCGCAATTACGTTCATGCCGATGCTGGTACTTCTGTATTGGGCCATACAGTACATGTATGTCACTATTTGCCCAGTGCCCATTATCTTGCCAGATATGGTCCACTGCTGGCAGAAGGTTGGCCCAATACTCTTTGCACATTGGTATTTAATTGGCCCAATACAGCTGAAATTGATAACGCTCACGTGCCAATGCTGGCACTTCTGTATTTTGCCAACAGAGTTTGCCACTATTGGCCCAGAATTGGCACAGTACTGGGCAGATTGTTCAGTGTGTAATTATTAATTTGTAAATTGATTAAATCTACTGCTAATTGCACCTTTAAATACATGCATGTACATGTGAATCTACTCTTAGTAACACACAGTACAAACAGCCTACAGCCTAATGCTCTACCTTTATGCTGTTTTAAACACCAAGTGATATATATACAGTATGTAGTTCAACTTCCATTTAATTGTTCCCATGGTTGTGATATTGATTATCAATTGTCCCAAATTATAACATCAGTGCGATCAAAAAAAGGAAAAAAGGCTTGTCAAGTAATATCTACAATTTTAAGGGGAAAAAAAATCCTAAACAAATTACATTATTTTGTAAGTTTTTTTAAATGTCACAATCTTAAGCCATCTTTTGGCACGGCTTTGACACCCTGTTTTGAAACCAGTATTGGCCCAGAATAGGTTTTATATAATGTACCATATTTTTGCCAAAATAGTGTGCAGCTACAAAACCAGTATGGCCCAGAAAAGGTTTTCCACAACATTTTGCCAAAATGGTGTGCTGTGTTGCTAAAAAAAAGAAGGTATTGGTCCAGAAAAGATTTTCCATACCATTTTGCCAAAACGGTGTGCAGCTACAAAACCAGTAGGCCTGTTCGCCCAATAGACGTTTTCTACCATTTTGCCAAAATGGTGTGTTGCTACAAAACCAGTAGACAAGATGTCAGAAAGTAAAACTTTCATTATCATATGAAAATTCAACCAGCATTTTAACTTGCAGTTTTTCATTAGTCTCAATAGCGTTTTCACAATTTTCACAATTTATAAAACTTAATTAATATTTAAATTAGATAATAGAACTAGCTGTTGCAATTTGCAATGAATTTACCAGCCAAAAGGACCTGCTGGTATGCTCAAAATTTTTAATTACCTGACGTTAAATTTTGTTTGAATTAACTTACTTTTTACTGACTGTACATGTATTCCTCATTTATTTCTTGTTTTTATACCATGGACAATTACACTTTATTGTAATGTACTTTTTTATTGCAAAGTAGTTTCATATAAGTTTAATTTATTTGATATATTTTTGGCATTTTTATAGTTTTAGTTACGTTATCCTGATACAATGGTGACTCTCCTCAAGAACTATACAGAATCGTTAAGGTTTTTTTTTTGCTTTCAAACAGTTGCTGGCAGTGTAGTCCAGCAAACTTATCTGTATTGAATGGATGGAAGTGTCGTGGCCGAGCGGTTAAGAGCACGAATTCAAACTCTGGTGTTTCTGATCAGCAGAGTGTGGGTTCGAATCCCCAGCAGTGACACTTGTGTCCTTAAAGTCACCTGGAAATAGATTTCTTTTTTTCAAACAGTAGAGTATATGTTTCTTAACAATAAAATAATTTTTTGAGTAATTGTTTTTAACGATTTATATGTTTAAAAAAATTAAGTTGTGTGTTGGGTAACTTCGCCTACCCCTTTTGTGATGTCAATCGAGGCAGACTTCGATCGAACATCGAACACACCTACGTAGTGCTAGTACATTCAAGTCCAAAGTTTTTTTTCTTGCATTTTTCCGGCAATGTCGACCAGGTGCATTGCTGCTGGATGCAGCAAAACAACTACATGTGTGTAAAGATGGGGTCAGTTTGCAAGTCTTTTCCAGCGCTGTTCAGCAAACACTTCGAGCCGTCGTGCTTCGAGAATCCGGATTACACTATATGTTTACATGAAGAGGAAGGTTCTTTTCTAAAACATGATGCCATCCCAACAATTTTTCCAGCTAGTGGGGAAGTCGAAGAAGGTACCTGAAAGATGTAACGAAACTAAAGGAGCATTTGCCTAACGTGAAAAAAATTAGGTATTGTTTCAACTTTGAGGGCATATTTTTAGCTTGCGCCAAGCGTCACTTTCTTGTGTTGGCACTGCATGCAATTCATCGCGCCTCGATTGATGTCAGGAACAGCGCCCTCTCGGGTCGGGCTTGTTTTCAAATTTGTAAATAACATGGAAACTAATTTTAAAAACCCTAGTTAATTGTTTATTCATATTCCACTCATCAAAACACATATTTTAGTGACAAAAGCAATATTTTAACAAAATGCCACTTCCGGGTGGTACCATTGCCCATTGCTTCGTCCTTCGGATGGGACTTAAAGCCGTTGGTCCCATGTGTTGTGTAACCCATGTAAAAGAACCCAGAGCACTTATCGAAAAGAGAAGGGATTCTCCCAAGTGTTCCTGGTTGTGGCTGCTTCATGCGCCGTTGTAAACCCTTACAAGGGCTACATACGTAATTGGGTCTCAGAATCCATCACTGCAATATCATATCTTTCTGAAAGTTTGTATATTCTCAGCGCCTTGAGTACCTTGTTTGGTAGATACGTGAGCTATATAAGGCTTCGGTATTATTGGCCCGAGACGGGCGAGTACCGTACTGTGTGTTGTATTGGCCCAGTACTGATTTAGTGTTGGCTCATTTACAATATTGAAATGTAATGTTAAAATAATTTCATCAACACATGTACAGTTAGCACTTTATGTTTGGACAATTATTGCCCCAAAAATCACAATATTAAATAAAAATCAATAACATTGTTAAATACTAGAATACAAGTCGGCAGACACAAGTTTGAAACTTTGAAAGGATTGTTGGATACAGACAATCAAGAATTTCCATAATTACAGCACAGCACATAATTAGCAGGACTCAATTATAGCAATATGTATCTTCACACGATTAAAATAAAACATAGATCTAAGTTCTTGTATTTCTCCAGCTCCTATGTAAAAAAAGCAACAGTTTAAATGATTTAATATAACTTGCAGATGTTCTTGATAATACTAATATTAGTAGCTTATAAAGCACCTAACATCCATGACTGGACCCAGGGCGCTATAGGCTCCAAATTAAAATAGCTCCAAACAAGAGGCAGAAATAATCAAAGAGCATACAATGAAAAGTAGAATACAATGATTCACACAAATTTGCCTCGAAATTGCGTTGTTTTCCTTTTACTTTGCGAGCTAACACAGTCGACCATTTATGGGAGTCAAATTGGCCGACCGTGTTAGGCGATGAGGTAAAAGGAAAACTAAACGATTTCGATTTGACTCCCATAATTGGCCGACCCTGTTAGTCGATGAGGTAAAAGGAAAACTAAACAATTTCGAAGCGTATTTGTGTGGATCATTGTACTCTACTTTTACAACATCTTTCTAACCGTATACATTTTACAGCAAACAGTTACAGATGCTTTTTATAAAGACCAACTCGACTAATCCAAGGCAACGTGTTCATTTAAGTTACAATACTTATAAACAGTGTCCATTGGAAAAAGAAAATAACAATTATATCAGGGGTCAATTTCACAAAAGAGTCAGTGACTAGTCATAAGAGGCAATTAAACACATATGACTAGTCTTAAATTAGAACAAGTAACTTGTCCTAACTTGAGATAAGACTAGCCCTAACTTCCTTGAAATCCACCCCTAGGAGCAGTACAATGTACTTTAATAATCAACATAAATAAACAGAACAAAAACAATCAACTATTTGTTCTTACTTTGCAAGTAGAAAGCATCAGTTTAGTTATAAAATCCCAAGTCACTGTGGCTCAGAATAAACACATCCACTCACGTGTGTGGTGTGACTGTATGTCAAAACAACTATGCACTAGTATACAAATATTGAGTGGCTCAGAGTGGAATGGGAGGAATATTATCGCAAAGTAAAATTTGGACTGTTCCATTTCGCGAGGCGAAGCCGAGTGAAATGGAACAGTCCAAATTTTACCAAGCGATAATATTCCTTCCATTCCACGAATTAAAGCCACTTAATTATTGTTGTATATAACTGACATATACATGTAGATCCTTGTCATTTGATGTATTTTAAAAGTATTAACATGATGAAAAATCACACAAATTACTGGTTCGGAACTGCCGCGTAGCGGCAACAATGCACAAATTTAATAGCAATCGGATCACATTCTGCACAGGTGCTCCTTTGTTTTAGCAGCGGCGCGGCGGCGCTGTGCTGCTCAGAAACATTGGGAATAAGGATGATCCTAACTGTTAAATGAGAAATGCTATTCCCCATGGGCGAATAGGTCTTTTTGATCGCCGGTGCGGATGGGAGTAATAGTGAATGTCACGTGAAGTAAGTCCCACCAATCAAATGACAAGGATCAGTTATAATTTTAGTCAGTTATATAATCTAGTACATGTACACGTACTTTATGTGTGCCTGTGGGGGAGAAAGCCACAGTACAAGAAACACTCGGACAAGTGTTTCTATTGGCTATTGAATTTCCACATTATTTTCATTGGTTGATTTTGCCCTACTGCCAGAGCGGTGTAAAAAGTAAAAAAACGTTAGTCATCGGTGACGTTAAGCGTCTTTTTCTTGCCGGACAATATGAAAGGTTTTTTTATAATTTCAACATTTTTGTATCTGAAAGCATAAATGCTGCAAAAGATGTATCGCAAACTGGATCACATAGCAGGTGAGATAAATTATGCCAGTAAGTCTATTTGTTATTTTATCAAGGTCGACTTGGTGAGATAAATTATGTTGCCTAGTCAACTGATAGTTTTGAATATAGAAATACCACAAAATAAGTCATCTTGATGTGATAAATTATGTTGGTAACTTAGTGTGGGATGGCACTCCTGGAGCTCTGTAGCTGCGTTATGAAACAGCTAATAAATAATTATTAAAATAATTAAATAATGGAAAAATATTTCGATATTATCCTGCCAACTATTTTTCACTAATTAATTTTTTTTACCATTTGAAGGATTATCTCATATTTGGGTAAAAACGAACAAAAAAAATTGTTGCAGGATCCGGAAGTTGGTAGAATTAATTAATTTAAATAAAACCATAGTAAATAAATAAATAAAGAGAGAAAATCGAAACAAAAACAAAAAAATAGAAAAATCTTATCGCTCATGTTGTCGTCATGGTAGTGGGGAGCCTTTCTCTAAAGATGCTATGTCAGATTTTTGGCCGATTTGACCCAATTTTTAAAATTTAAAACTCAATAGGTATTTTGATGGGGGTCGAGAAAGTTACAAGCGTTCAATAGAGCCATTGCTTGAAAAAGTCCGCCTTAGTAGCAGTGAAATAAAGTGCTCAAAATTAGTTTTTGTTGGGATCCCGACAATATATCACGTGACCAATTCATGTGTTTTATAAGAAACTTTAAATTTTTGTCATGGGATGGTTCCTGACCATTAAAAGTAAAAGTTAAACTTTTTTTTTGTTAGACTTAGAGCGGGTGATAATCTTTGAAATACGGAAAAGTTTCCGTATGGCGCCACCACTTTTTCATTCGAAATAAAATAATATAGTATCTAATTTACCTGATTGATATATCCCTTTTTGTAAAACCGAGTGCAAATGTGGTGGCGCCATACGGAAAGTTATCCTGAAATACCATTAACTCAAAAAAATCTTCTATTTTTTAATTTAATTTTAATGATTGTTTGGAGCCAAAAATTTGACATAGCATAGCATTAATTAATAAAAAAGTTCAACTAAATAAAATAATTATAGTTTATAGAAACAGCTAATATTATAAATTATGACCATGGAGTGTTGCTTTATGTATACTTGAATGTAATTGGATGGGATGAATGAAATTAGGAACAACAAGTTTGGGAAATACCCAACCCGTCACGTGATGATGACCACCGGGTGACCGTCTGCTCTGCGACAACAATTAAATTGCCAACTGGGCGCACTGTAATTCTACCTCCATGCTCTGACCTGAGTTGATAAGCACCCAAATATCTGTATGTACTATGTTAAGTACCATTAATTACTTAAACATCTACAATAATGTCTTAATCTTACCCAAAACTTGTAATCTCCGCAAAAGCCTTTCCAATTTGACGAAGTTGCCATCGTGTCACATCCGATCCCGCGGTGGGTTGTTCTTTTTTTTCAAGACGGTGCGGGAAGAAGAGCACCCTCAACAGTTTGTCCTTGGTAATGTTGCAGAGCGCCCTCAAGCAGTAAATAATTTACCGGTGTTGCAACATCAAGCAATGGCGACCAACAGCGGAGACCCAGGTAAAAAAAAGTATTGCAATGTCATTGCAGGTGTTTATGATCGTTGATCGAAATCGAAAGAATGTTTGGCAGACTCAGATTCTTCAGAATATTCTAATCGTGGTCATATATTAATTGTGCACATCGTATTTGAAAGCACAGCATTTGAGATCGTTTCAAAATTGTTCGCTGGTGACGTGTGTGGTGATGATGATTGTTCATTGATGAGATCATATTATGAGATGAGGAATGAGACTTAAAAAATCAGTTATGACTAGACCGTGACTAGAATTGTTTGATAAGTGTCCATCCAGCCTATATTGCTCCATGGTTAGCCTAACTTGCTTAGTACAATTGTGTGCACTGCAGCTACTGCCATGACTGCTCTTGTTAAATAAATTGCAAATGCGAGTGATAACTGATCTGACTCTGAGTCTGAGTCTGACTGATTCTGACTGAATCTGTATCTTGGAAAGTTGGCCAAATTCCATAAACTTGATTAGCGATTACTTTAACCATGCTTTATTCCCCCTTTAACTTCTACATCTAACTTGACTATAACTAAGACAAAAAGGTAGATTTTAATAAGGGAATTTGTTACTACACTGTACATATCCATTTCAAGGACAATAAGCTGATAGTTAGTGATCTTGTACAAGCAATTTCAAAGCAAACAAAACATGCACCATCATCTAGTTCAAGGACAAGAAAAGGGTCATTCATATTTACTATGACTTTGAACATGCATCCCATTGATTGCTGTCTTCCTCATGACTTCGCACTCAAGCCTGCATCAAAATTCAAGATGTGTGTGTCCAGTTTGTAAACTGGCTGTTATTTTTATTCCTCCATAAGGCCATGAATGATGTACATGTAATGATGATTTGATTTATTTCTGAAGGTGGCGATGCTGAGATGCTTGATGACACTCTAGAGAAGTCAAAATGCACCCCTTCAGAAACAACCTCAGAGAACTCCAATCCAGAGGACGGGAGCAAATTAACGGCCGGGTCAAAGACGGAATCCACAAACCAGCAAAGTGAAAATACAAACTCAGAAACAAAAAATGGCAGCGAGCCACCGGATACAACTGTCGATGTGACAACGGAGAACAGTAGCAAAGAAGATGAGAATTCTAAGGAGACTGCCATGGATGTGTCTGCCGGAGCTGAACTGACTAGAGTCTCGAGTGATGAGCCAGCAGAAGCAGCAGCAGCAGAAGCTGCGGAACCAAAAGAAACAGTGGATTTTAAAGTGGTGTTTAATAAACAGAAACATGATGTTAGATTTGATCTTGATGGAACGGTTTCATCTCTCAAGATACATTTACAGACGACAACAGGTTTGTTAAAATGCACACTGGTTAATTTGGACTCAAGCTGAGTTGTTACTGATCAGCAGAGTGTGGGTTCAAGTCCCAGTCTTGACACTTGTGTTGTTAAAGAAGACACTTCACCATTATTGCTTCGTCATTCATGAGAAAAAAAAAGCCAGTAGTCCCATGTGTTGTGTAATCATTTGCATTTAAAAAAAACCACTACATGTTGACTTATCGTTAAGATGTTCTGGCAGTGAGTGGCTGCTGAAGAGGTTTAACAATAACAAAGTGTAACATACAGGCCTGAAATTTCATCTTTGAGAGCAATGAGAGGGCAAGGCCATTTTTATTTTGCAATGTGCAAGTCTTTAGGAAACTTTTGAAGGGGCACCATCTTAAAGACCAGGGGCAACGGAGGCTTTGGCCTTCAGGTTATTCCAGGCCTGTATATAAATGGATTTTATAATTGTGAAATTTTAAATACCAGTCTGGATATAAATAATAATAAGTGCTTTGAAATGCCTATTAGACAAATTTAAAAGTTACTGTTGTTAATGGTTCATGATTTAAACAAGACTGATAAACAATATTTGTTTCCTTTGTTTGTAATGCTTATAGGTGTACCATCAGGGATGCAGAAGTTGATGTACAGAGGTCTGATGAAAGATGACAAAACACTGAGAGATCTAAAGGTCACCAAAGGGGTCAAGTTGATGCTGATCGGTTCAACCATCAACGATGTTCTAGAAGTCAATAAACCTGTTGCCAAGGGAACTACTAAAGAAAAAGATGAAGCAGGTACACTATAATTAATTTCATATAGATGCTTTCCAAAGCAGAACATAGTACTTAATAATAGTCTGCTTAGCAGAATGAGCAGGACACCAGTCACAATTTGCACATGTGACATGCCAGTGTCAAGGCTGGTCCACTTAGTATTTTAAGCATGTTGTGCTTAGCTAGCTACTTTTTATACTTGGACCTACATCACTGCTTGTTATCAATGAAGTCATTGTGCCAGACATTACTCAAGATGCAGTAACGGTTCATTCGGTGTAGAATATTTCGTTCTAATTTTTCACTTGTTTCTGTTTTTCTCATTGTCTGTTGTATGAACTATAGGAGCCCCTGCCAAGGAGCCGTTGTGCAAACAGAAGATGCACAAGAAGGTTCTCGATAAAGGAAAACCAGAAGACATTATGACTGGCATCAAGGGCAGAAAGGTACAGTCTGAATTAAGACTTGGAAATTTAATATGAATTTTTCTCGGAACCTTTATATCAGTGAAAACTAATGGCAAAAAAAAACTTACTTGGAAATAGCACAGCAGCTTTGGATAGTATTTAATGCATTTTTAAGAAACTTTTCACTTTAGTGAATTTATTTTTAAGTTCAGGCTTACTATTTATCCCCCACAAATTTGAATCTGAAATGTGTTACTTTTTAGATTGTGGATTTTAATCGCAAATTATTCTTTCTGTGTCAACAGTATTGCTAAAGGTTCTCCAAAATATCTCAAAAATGCTACCATTTTAGTGTTATTGTATACATCTCCAGCTATAAATGATTTAAGCAAACAATGGGTTCAAATAACCAAATGTGGACAATCCCTTTTAAGGACTTGATAGCTTGATAAAAGGTTCAAATTCAGATGCTTCATACTCTTGGAAATACAATTCCACAAAGATTTTATATTGACGCTTGTTTTCATCTGCACAGGATGCATTACCGTCAGTGCCAATATCTGGCATGTACAACAAGGCTGGTGGAAAAGTACGACTCACATTTAAATTGGAAATCGATCAACTCTGGATAGGCACAAAAGGTTAGAATATACAACTTTTATAATTGTGTAAAATAACAAAGTTGCAAAAAAAATTATAAAAATGGCAACAGAAGGCCATGGGCTCTGTAGTCGCCGTCAATTTTTAAGCCTGGAATCTGCTTGTGGAACTTCTTTATTCGCCACTTGAAAGACTGGGTACCCAGATAACTAATGGCCAAAATAATACATGAAGTAAGGCTGTTTGCAGCTGCAATGAGGAAAGCACTGTCACAATTGTAGACGTCTTGCTTTAATACCCAGTGAACAAGTCACTGTTGGTCTCTTTTTTAAATAATTAACAATACACCAGTCTCCTGACGATGACTAGAGCAAGTAAGTCGAAACGTTGAGACCTATTCAAAAACTGACTCCACCGTAGTGCAGTCAAATAGTACGATCCTAAAAGCTAAAGTAGTAGTCCCAGCCAATTACTATACCTTCCGCCCGGGAAGTAGTTAACAAAGCAGAACTGTTCTTTTTAGAACTGAAAAATCTCCTGAACATCTGATAAATCTACTTCGCAGGAGTAGAATAAAGAAAGACGGTTCTCTAAAGAACAAACTCTACCTGGCAAGTAGATATACACATGGTGTTACCGTGAACCAAATATATATTGATACCTCACCATGCATTGCCTCAAATCCTATAACAATAAAGCAATTACAAACTTTTGTGAATTGTTTTTTCTGACAGAGCGGACAGAAAAGCTTCCAATGAGCTCCATTAAGAATGTCATCAGTGAACCCATTGAGGGACATGAACAATATCATATCATGGTGAGTAGTTCAGAAGTTATCTGAGATGTATGTTGATAAATAGCTCTTAAAGCCATTGGACCCTTTCGGTACAGAAAAAAAAAAAAATCACAGATTTACAAATAATTTACAAGGTTTACAGAAGGTAATGGTGAAAGACTTCTCTTGAAATATTAGTCCATGAAATGCTTTACTTTTTGAGAAAACAGTAAAACAATATAAATTCTCGTTAGCAAGAATTACAAATTTGTTTTAAACACATGTCATGACATGGCGAAACGCGCGGAAACAAGAGTGGGTTTTCCCGTCATTTTCTCCCGGCTCCGATGACCGATTGAGCCTAAATTTTCACAGGTTTGTTGTTTTATATACAAATTGTGATACACGAAGTGTGGGACTTGGACAATACTGTTTACCAAAAGTGTATAATGGCTTAAGTAGTGCATTGGCGCTAATGTATCATAGCGATTACATTAGTCTCCTGTATGATGGATAATAGTATCCCAAGTTGTCAATGTTTTCAAAGTCATACAGAGAATCAATTTGCTCTGTATATCTTCATTACATCTTGGTGCCTAAAGATATGAAACAATTTAAAAGTAGAATCAAGAGAAGACATATAAAATGAGAAGTAACTATTTCTAGTAATTCTATTTGGTCCACGCATGTGAACATCTCTTTTGGAAATGGAAGGAATGTTGGCTTTGAAAAGAGCAGATTGCTTTTGTCAAGATGTTTCAAAGAGCTTACTCTGCTCAGTGATTATTCTGTTTAGCATATTTGTTGTATTGGAGGTGGGACTAAGCACGATATGTTACTGAAAATGGATGCTGAATTACTAGAGCAGGACTTAAACCTTTGAGCTCCTGATTAAAATGCTGTCGCTCGGCAGACTGGGCTATCTCACCCTAAAGTTCCGGGTGTGGGTCAAAGTTCCGGGTGTGGGTCATAATCAATTAGTATGTAACTATGGTATAGCCAGGGATCAAACCCAAGTTTGCGATACAACTTGCTTTTTCACAATTACCATTTAATTTATTTTACAATTTAGACAATGTACACCATTTACGTTGCTTGTATACAAATAAACTTGATATCATGTTTTTCATAAAGTGCCAGTGACATTGCTCCTTCTCCTTCTTTGTTTCTAAAAACTAGGCCATTCAACTTGGCCCGACGGAGCAATCTCGCTACTGGCTGTACTGGGTACCAGCGCAGTACACACATGCTATCAAGGATGCAATCCTCTTCAAATGGCAGTATTTCTGACGGTTGGCGAATGCAACACCCGCCCCTGGTTTCTTGTATTCCTCATCCGTTGTGTCAAAGCTCTCGTACTTGTTTGTTTCTCCTGCTGAAAGATGTTTCATTGGCCAGGCCAGTAGGTGATGCTTGTATAGGGAGGGTCGGGGAGAGGCTAGGCTGACGAAGTAAAAAACACAGGCATGCAGTCAACAAAAGAAGGGGATAATTCAGATAGATGTCATCATTGCATTTATAACCTCTACTGAAAATTATGAATAATGATAGTGGTTGCGTTTACACAGAAAGTCATTTACCTATGGTCTGCAGATTGCAATCTAAACATGACGCAATTACAGGATTTATTTTAAGCTGGAATCCTTAAAGGGGCTGTGTTGTCCTGATTAAAGCAGGCAAAACTTGTTCATTTAGGGGTTGAACAAAGAATGTTAAGAACAAAGAATGTTCAACCCCATATTAACATTTACCCAGTAAGTTTCCCTCGTTGATTGTTATTAGGACTAATTGTTATAAAATTTTATTCAATGAGACATTTATTTCCTCTTCAAATAAATATGAATAGTGCATGGAATATTAAAAGTAGGGGCAAACCTACACAAACTTTATGCAAAGGAATTCAAGTTTGCAAAGATTTTCTTATTGCTGTATGGTCTGCTGTAACATTGCTACATGGAGGGGCTGAGGGGCAGTCTTGGAATTTCATTTTTGAGAGGGCAAGGCCATTTGCATTTTGCAAAAGGCACTTCCATTAGAAAATATCAAAGTCTCCTGAAAACTTTTGAAAGGGCACCAAAACCAAGAACAACGGCAACAGAGGTCATGACCTCTGTGATGTTTTTAAAGTTTCACTTTGTGTAAACAGCTATTCCTAATTTCATAGAGCTTCTAAAAGACAAAAGTGTTTAACAAATTTCTGCCAAGCAAAAAAAGTAGTACATATGTCAGAAATGGTATGTGTGTGTATTTTGGATGGTCACCTTATTCTGGTAAGCAAAATTGTTTTGTGCTTAGCTACTTTGTGTTAACAGCTCTGTGAAATTGGGCACCGATTATCAAGGTTTCATTTTAAGGTGGTAAATTCTGAGATGTTTGACAAAATGTAGTATAAATAAACAAGGAGCGATATGGGCTTGTAAATAATGGAATGTTCTGTTATTATGATTACTCTGTAGTATTAATTTTGTTGATTTTAAGGCACTTGTGTTTTTACTTGCCAACAAAAACTTCATTTTGGGTTTCTTAATTAAAATTTGGTTTGCATCTATGCCCCCACTTCCAAGAGGGACATTTTCCTAAACTGAGTATAATTTGTGCACATCTATGTCTTTTTTAAATGCTGGTCTTGAAAAAAATAAAGCACAAAATTTTTTTTAACACATTTTAGCCTACAGTTACAGAATTGTGTATTGTTGTTCCTAACATAGAACTTGTCGAACCAGGCAGGGTATAAAGTTAATTTCTTAAAAGGGAAGAATGCATTGTGGAGGTCTTCTGTTTGCAATCCAATATGCGTTATGATAAAACGTGTGGGCATCGTTGGTTTTGTGTGGGAAGCATTTCTGGTCATCGGTTTTCAATAAACACACCTTACAATCACTCTGTGAAATTATTTTGTTTGTAGTACACAGTGGTTGACATTTTGTGTCATGGAATTTGTGCATGTTTTTATGACAAGTAAAATTAACAAACAAGTTTGGCGTCTTTTCTCATCGTTTCTAAGGACGATTGTACTGTAATAAGTATTAATAAGTTGGTTTATTTTTAGTGAAAGTCTGATATATTTTATTTTATATATATCATAAATATAGGGTTGCAAGAACAAAGACTCATGGGGGTGACATAGGCCACTGGCCAACATGCCCTGGCTGGTTGATCCAGCAAGAGTGGGAAACATTTCCCAAGAATCCATTTAAAGAAGGAAGCGTTCCTCAAAACTTAATCGATATTAGCAACTACATGTACATGTACATGTATAGATTTTGGAGGTTTTTTGGTGGGGGATTTTGATGGATGTTAAACATTTCTTTAGATGCCTTCTGTCACGTTACAGAGACTGAGTCGAGACAAAATCCTAGTATTGGTTATTGATCGTAATGATTGTGGTCAGGCTTTGTTTTCAGGATGCATGGGGGTAAACAAATGATGCAAATAATTCAGTGAAATGCAAGAATGATTAACATTATCAGCAAGTAATACACTAAACCTGTCAGGGTACTTATTTGTATGTTCTTGTTTTGTTTCTCTTCTTACTGTGTGTATTTTTTTGTCTACATTTTCCTCAGAACAACTTAATTGAGATCTCAGTGGGCCCATTTCAGTATTGCGATAAAATGCACCGCTCACAAAACTGTGAAATTAAAAAGTAGTTAATTGAGAAGGATTTCAGTTTTAATAAAATCAATTCCTTTTATTTTTAGGATATCTCTCTCTAACTCACTGGTGATTCAGACTATTATGCAGACCAAAGTTTAGCTATTTGCCACGCAGAAAAATAATTGTTTTAGGACATGTTCTTCGTTCAAATTAGCACCTTTTAACATTTTGAGGTGCATTCTGCATAAAAATGCCATTAGTTGAGACTGCTGGCTCTGAAACGAAATTAAAAAGTTGACGTGCGCCACCTATTGGTTAGAAGTAACCACTCGGAAACTCATAAAAAAAAAGTACACACGACGATGACACGGCATCATTCATCATCACATGCGGAAGCTTGCTCATGTTGTTGTGATTGCTGACTGCTCTGTAAAAGTTTTGCTGTCCAGTCAGAATTGAACAATACAATTGTCATCTGGTGTGAATTTTAGGAAGTGTGGTGTTGTTTAACTTTGACAAAATGTCGTTCTGTGGGTGGGGAGGAGAAAAATACAAAAACCACTTCGATGCAGGTAAGATTAAGAAAGATAAATAAATTAAAAAAGTATACAAAATGTTGTCACTCAATTCATAAATTATATTCACAACAGGTCTCTGTCAGTTATCTCTAGAAACTATAAGGCTCCCTTATAGTTTCTAGAAGTATCTGTCAGTGTGTCCAGTGAACAGCACATGGCTATAAAAAGCTGGGTGTACACACATTCATTATACACAGCGCATCACAATCATCTTTGTTAGTGTACAATGTTTGATAGATCGTCTGTGGACTATTCATTCAACTTTTCATGTACAAAAAGTGAATTTCGATTTTCAGTTAATTCTTTAGATTTTGACCGGATAACTTTCCGTATGGCGCCACCACTTTTTCACTCATTTTTACAAAAAGGGATATCTCATTGAGGTAAATTAGATACTATATTATTTCATATCTAATGAAAAAGTGGTGGCGCCATACGGAAACTTTTCCCATAGGCCTAGTAGTAGGACCACGTCAGTCAGTGTCATCGCGCTGCATGCAACGGAGGAGTCCAACCTAGGCTAGCCTACCCTAGTAAAAAAGTACTAGATGACCGATAATGTCAAAAAAGAAAAGTAAACAGAAAGGAATTTTTTTTGAAAAAGGGAATCTAGCACCCCATTCACTGGGTCTAGGCCTATGTCATAATGTTGGACGGTACTTTACTAGTATAATTATGAGCCTACAATAAGGTTTACCGCGATTCAGAACCGCAATGCTTTGTGGGAAGGAATATGGGGCGGTTTCTGTGCAGTTTCTACGACTCGCGCATGCAACACCTATACCTTTGTGTGGGTTCAATAGCGCCCTCTCTTGATATTTTGCTATTCGCGATACACCTTATGAGACCCAGTGTTGCAGTACAAAGTTGCCATGTGACTTTTCACCAGGTTAAAACAAAAAACTAGAGGTAAAGGAATGTGAAAACATTTCCTATGGGTTAATTTTAAAATAAAAATTGTAAGCTACTCATAGAAATAATTTGTATTAATTCTTCCCCAGGTGTTTACGTTTGCTCTAGCTGTGGTCATGAATTATTCAACAGTGTGTCAAAGTTCAAGCATTCATCCCCATGGCCAGCTTTCACAGAAACTGTCCATCCAGACAGTGTTTCCAAAAGGTCAGAGGGTGGCAATGCTCTGAAGGTTGGTTTCTTTTATGAGATGTTGTAAGACCAGAGGTCAATTTCACAAAGAGTTAGGATTAGTCCTAACTTAGGACAAGTCTGCGGAGATATTAAAAACTTATGGGCTAGTCCTTAAAGCTGGGACGAGTAACTCATCCTAGCTTGAGATAAGACTAGTCTTTTCTTTGTGCAGGCCACCACTGCTACACTGTTAATAGTTCCAATTGTATGTTATGTCCATCCATACTACACGTACCTGCCTGGCTTTTAAAAACAAAAATTATTGCTATCAAAAGTTCTTGCGGCAATCATAAGTTACAATAATTATCACTTCCTGAGTTTCAGTTAATCAAACAGAAGCGCAAATTTAGCTTGCTTGACAACTTTTATAACGTTTGTTTATCTGATATGACTGTAATTCAGGTATCCTGCAGTAAGTGTGGTAATGGTCTCGGACACGAGTTCCTGAAGGACGGACCAGACGGGAACTCGAGATTTTGAATCTTCTCATCCTCCCTGGAATTCAAGAAGGGGAGTAAAGGTAACTAGTCACCTCTTTAAACTCTCTTAGATTTGACCTCTAGAGGCTGCAAACGACGTGTACCAAAACACGCAAATTTTACCATGGCCCACACAGCCAAAAAATGATAGTAAAGGTCATGTCTCAAACATAATGCTTGACTGCAGTTGGTTACGAGCCAGAGTACATTTTGAGTATACAATTACCTTTGAAAAACAGTACCCCAGTATAACTCCAGTCTGGACACACAGCAGGATGGATATGTGCTCATTACAAGTCTTATTGTTTAAATGTAAAAAGCTGTACACATGTACATGTGTTTGTAAACATGTAAATGTTGTTACATAGTTGTTCAGGGTGTGTGTATAAAAAAACCTGGATGTGTCTTTCTGCAGTTGTTACTGGTGTCCTTGGCAGGAAAAATTAACATTTTGGACACATATTTTCACCCAGTCAGTATCCCTCCCTTGTGGTTTTATTATTTGATATTTGAAATATAAAAGTGGCATCCCCTACACATATATGTAGGGCTAGCTAGCTCAGTTGCTAGAGTGCCGGCACTTTAATCAAGTTGTTAGTTCAGAATCCTGCTTTGTTCAACCTCAAATCATTTAAAGTTTTCACTAATTGATACAATTTTTTATAAGGCAGTAAAATTACAGAGTTATACAGTTTGGCAATTCCAAATTTTAATACAGGGGAAACATCTGAGAGTTTCATGATTACTTTTTTTTTTTTTAACAGGGAAGTAAAGGAGAGTCGTGATGAGGTTAGGGTGGCATGTTACGCCCCCTTACAGGAGATCTGTGGAACTACATCCTTCAAACGCTTTTAGAAAAATTTGCTTTAAACAAGCGTTTACTACAGGGAAACTACATTATTTTGTTGAGAGGTAAATTTTGTAATCTTATTGTAAACATTATGTGCGAGGTGATGGTGATATTTTGTTCAGGGTTGTATACAATTGTTTTTGTTTACTTTCTTACTGTTCACCTGTTTACAATAATGCAATCAAGTAAGATTAGTTGTTTTTTAACCCCAGGTCATTTTAAATTTTGTTTATATATTTGAAAAGAGCTTAGTCTATGCTTAAACAATACTGTTTCAACTCCATGTTGATTCCATCTTTGGTTCAAAAGTTGTAAAAGAAGTAACACCAAGATGTGTGAGAGAATGAAACTGAGAAAAGACGTTTGTCCATGCGCTAATTTGAATCCTTTGTGATGTTACTTATCAAGGAGGAAGTTGCCAATACTTTGGCATTTAGATTTACAACAAAAATACTTTTGAAAACTTCACGCCCTGTCGCTCCGTTTTGGCTTGTCCCTTCATACTGCTATTTCCAACGGGAACGACTAATTTATCTTGATAGCATCTTATAGACTTTTCAAGTAAACCTCAACCAAAAATGTAATTAATTTGATCTTTCCTTGTTTAAACTCAATTTTGAAATTGCGTAGTTCCATCATCTCCACCATTGTAGTATGGTGGTAGGTTACTATGACATCGTGTCGGCCAGCCAATGACGTTCCACAGTTAAACCCCTACTCGAGAAGGCTGTGGAACTGATGCTATGTACAGGCCATGTCTCTTAACCTACAACTGTACATAAATATATAGAGAGAAATTCTAAGCCCTAAGTGGCACATATTTTTAAAACCTTTTCAGAGTGCATCTAATTCAATCTTCACTGAGATAGAGTGGTGCAATGTGGTAAAGGAGTTGCTTGGTTTAAAAGTTAAGTTATAAAACTGTGCACAAACTTATGCTGTTATAATAAAACAAGGTTCTTATAGAGTGTTTATCACACCCGATGGGTGGGTGCCATCAAGGCGCTTCAAGCAATCAGTGCCATCAATGCAATCAAGGCGATTGCCTCTGTGCCGCATGGTCATTGCCTATTGGTGCGCTAGAGATGCCCCCATTAGAAATTAACCATTTCTTCATAGGGTGCCCTTGCCCTTTCAAAGACGAAGCATGCCGGCCTGTGGGCGTCTTAAAGTAATAAAATTTATCCTACAAGGTACATGCTTTTTTTATTTTATTTGTACAGTGCCATAGGGTTCAGCCATGGATGTAAGGCGCTTTATAAGCTTTTTACTACAATGTATGTGGAGCTACATGTACATGTTTGTGTTCAAGTACGAGACATATTGCTTTATATAGCATTATGCAATTGAAGTTGATTCCATCCATATTGAGTTGTTTGTTAAACTTTCATAGAAATAAACAAATAGCAAAAATAGGCGGCCATTGATATGATGGGCAAGGGAAAGATTAGAATAAGCCCCTTTAACTTTATAATGGAATCCTTGAACTGAGCACCAGTTTCTTATCCGTAAAAATCGTGCAAGTTTTGATACAGTACTGTGTATAGATAGGCCGTCTTTTTTTTCTCGAGTGGAAAACAAAGTTAATTCTTTTTGTAAAAAGTACACTAAACATTAAATGATAGGCCTATGTTAATGGTGGTATTTTTTATATGGGTGTGATTTGAATTTTAAAATTGAAAAGAAAGTGGGATAAAGGATAATACAATTTTTTTTTATATTTATGGTACCGTCTGCTAATTACAGGATTTGAACAGCATCTTGTCATTGGGCACATTTGTGATCTAGTAGTTAATGTATCCGGTCTAGATTGCTTAAGTCTTTGGTTCGAATTTGTGGTATGCCTACTATGTGATGGTGATTTGTTTTCTATGTCTTGGAAAACACAGAGTATACAGTACTATCAGACACCAAAACTACTATTATAGTCTTTAACTTCGTCTTTGATCATAAGTATTTTACATAAATAGTACTATTTTTCTGTAAGTTTAAGTTATATTTTTGTTTCTGCTTTTAAGCCGACATGTAGCAATACTTAGTTTTCCAGTCTTTCACTCTATAATGTAGGTAGTTTTTGTTTTATTTTTTGGACCATAGTGTGTCAAAACATGGAGCAAGAGATTAAACAGCCCATAAATGATGATCTCAAATATATAGATATTACAGTTTTCTAACAGCTGCAGTCCATCCAGAAAAAATAAAAAATATAAATTTAACGAGGCTCTTATCTCACGTTAAACATGGTAAAAATGGGTTTTTCTCCAGAACGCTCCAAGCCACATTTCTGAAAAACGTGGGGTCAAACAAGCCCGCGCGACAAAGGTATCGTGACGTTAGTGGCGGCTATTTGGTGTGGAAATGCCAAAGCTGGAGAACCGTGTTCAAAACCGAAAGGGGGTAATCGTCACTGGCGTTCAGGGTCATTATAATATAGATAAGTTGTTTTTGACTCTCGGCTGAAAAAGCAGCACGGCCGGGTGCATTTTTGACTCAGTTATTTGTTACTAAATGCAAATTTTGAGAGTAAAATTGTTATTAACCGGTATCTGCGATGTCTGTTTGGCCATAAAAAGGTAATAGTTGACATAGTGAGATCATCCTTTATTGGCTCTTTAAAATTAATTCTTCAGTGTATAGTTGAATCAATATAAAATTAAATATAAAACCATTATATTGTTTTCTGCAACTGTTTTTGAGTTACCGTACATTTGGTAGAATAGTTGACTTTCAAACCCTAGGTAATTCTCTTAAACAAATTGTGTAAAGTTTCTGAAAAGCATGCATGTGATTAGCCCTGGCGGCCTTACACTTTCGTTTTGTACTACAGTGACATCCTGGACATCAGGGTACATTTTTGGGGCGGAAAATTTTCACAGCTTCATAACTCAAATCTTACCTGCAAGAAAGCACACATTTCAACAGATTCACATTCCATGGCAGCATATGTTTTTCTGCGGTGGGTTTTGATCGTCATATATTCCTCACATTTCCGTCATTTTCATGAAATAATGCAGCTCCCAAGTTAGGGAATTCCCATTTTTGTTCGTACTCTCACAGTCTGCCGTGTGTACACAAGACGCACGACGCGCAAATTTTGAATTGTGTTGTTAACGCTATGCAGTCAAGATACGGTGACTAAGAATTCATGCGTCTAAGCTTGCATCGTGCGTCTTGCACGCGAACGTGTATGCGTACGCACGACAACAGACAACACTGTGAGAAAACACTGTGACCAAAACCCACCGCAGAAAAATGTATGCCGCAATGGAATGTGAATCTGTTGAAATTAGTGGCTTGTTGCAGGTAAGATTTAAGTTATGAAGCTGTGAAATTTTTCCGCCCCAGAAACGGGCCTCAATACATTGTAGTTAGGACTCTGTTCCTGTGTACAGAGAAAGAGTCCTATATAGGGCTAGCATGTGATGCACAGGTGCCATAGTCATGAAGTCTAAAAATGACCTACATGTATGATAATTAAAACCGTTTTTAAGGGAAGATTAATCACTCTTAAATCTTTTGGTTAAGACTACACATCTCTTGTTAGGTCAGATGTTATGCCCCAAAGTGTGAATCTGAGAAGCGTTACTGTCGTAATGCTTCTCAGATTGTTTATTCCCATACATTCATTTGTGTGTGGATATAATATTCACTCTGGATTTTAAGCAAGATATCTCAAAATTCAACCACATTTGCAATGAAACTTTCACTGGTTAGTTTTTTTGTATACATTTACATAGAAACATCTTATTCTACATGTACATGTATGTGTGATTTTTTACATTGCATTTTCAACAAAACCTGCACAATTATGATGTTACAGGCTTGTAAATTTTCTGTATGGCGCAGAGGCCATGGCATTGTTTATTGTGAAAGTCTTTTGGATTTTCTTCAAGTGCAAGAATGTTTAGGAGGATAATTGTTGATGTTATTATACTCAGGCTTTTCATTACATGATACATTGTGTTATGAAATAAATTTGTAAAAACTTCAAAAGACATGAAGAGGTTGTGCATTATTTAGTTGAAGATTATTTGTTTATGTCACAGATTAAACTACAATAATGAAGCAGATGAGGACAGCATGAGAGAATGAGGAAGTAAACTTTGAATTTCCAGTTTGGCCAACCAACCTAAAGCAAATGATTCTAACCAAAGTAGAGTTTCGGTCAATGCGCAACTAACAAGCATTGCTTCCTGGTATCAAGTATGTACGACCTTGAAGTTGATGGGTCAACTTCATGACCAACACAGTACTCCTGTATCTATGTACAATGCAATAGACCGATCCATTACGCCCCGCCTCCTTACCAGTTGACCAATCACAGCCGCGAAACCCGATCACCATTAGTGCAAAGATCACCAAACGGTTCAAATGGTGATCAGATTTCGCAGTTGTGATTGGTCAATGATAATTCGGCCTGGCTTAATGGATCGGTGTATTCCTGTAACTGGGTGTTTTACAATCTCGAACATTGCAAATTTGTGTGTTTCCTTCAATATCGTTTAGCGTCGCTAAACGATCTTTGATGTACCCTTTGAGTGTAAGGCTCAGGTCAGAGTTCATTAGTATAACTTCACAGATATCCAGAGCCAAGCTTGTCTGCTCTATTCTTTTAATCACGTACTTCTGCATTATAATAATATTCCAAAATATCTCAAAATTTATGCACACAACAGTGAACCACAAGCGTGATATTTTGCCTTTAATAAAAAATAGGAAAATTGTAGGAAAATTGAATCGAGTACGTGTGTTTATCTGATGTGACTGTAACTCAGGTATCCTGCAATAAGTGTGGTAAAGGTCTTGGACACGAGTTCCTGAAGGACGGACCAGAAATAACAAGATTAACTTTTCAAAACTCAACTCAAGTAAGTGAATCCACCATTAAGTTTGGTAAAATATCTGTAGGCACCATAGGCCTACATCACAGAGGCATTTTCCTTTAATGCATTATGAGAACCTTTTCACTTCAACGTACAGTGGCTATAGAAAATGATAACACTTTTTATACCCAAAATTTGAACCTGAGTAGCATTACTGACAGTACACTTCTTAGACTGTGTATTCCAATTGAGATTATTTCTTTCCACCTCTGGATGAGATTTTCATACGTGGTTAACTTCCGCTCACATCCTTGACACTGTCCGTCTGTGGTACAGATTCATCAGCATTTAGAGTGTCCTGATCTGCTTCCTTCTTAGGTGAAGCTTTCTTAGCACTCCTGCCTGGTACAGCAGTCCCTCCATTACAGACGACCTCATGCAAGTTGTACCTCTTCAACTTATTGAAGTCCTTCACGACACTAAGGCAACAGACATTTCTAATGATCTCAACAATGACTGCCAGTTCCGGATCATCAAGATGAACTTTGTGTTCAATTTCTTTTCCCATAACGATACCAGCGATGAGTTTGATGACTTCATCTCTCTGAACAGCATTGTTGTTTCGGATTTTAATCTTAACGGCGAACGTCGTTGGTTCTACACCCTCGGCATGGAAGTAGGGATGGACAAATTCAGGGACATGCTTTGAGATATCTTCTGTGGTGGCACGGCAAGTTAAGTTTACTGGAAGCATGCGAATTATGTGAGTAGATTTTGATGTCTGGGTGGTGGCGATGTCTGTTAGCAAGTGGTGAACTAATTCTGTTGGATTGGGTAATGTCTGGAAACAAAATTACAAAGTATATGGATTATTATTACAGCTTTATGTATTATTAATTTTTTTCAAAACATTCAAAACACAAACATACAATGTAAACAAATGTCATACATCAAGAATAGTCAAGATTAAAAATAAATTGTATAACAAATACCAATTAAAATAAATAGATGCATACAGGTACGAAGGTACAAATGAGATGGGGAAGAGATGGGGGATGCGGAATGCATAGAAGGGGGAAGATTGGGAGGTTGGAGGGAGTTCAACAAGCAGAGTAAAGACAATCTAATCTAAGATGGCAAGGATGACCGAAATAAAAGTACTGTCATTCAAAAGCCTGTTCATCCAATCCTAGAAGGGTTTATATGAAATAATTGAAATATAAAATGTATTTACAAAAATTCCTAAAAAGATTACAATACGCATTTAAATAAACACACAAGATCATACAAGATTGATTCAAACACAATTGGAAAATTCCTTTGGATGATGAGGAAGCACAATGAAAACAAACTTTTTTTTTTAAACAGATGGAATTACCATTGCTTAATTACATGATATACAAAGGCCAACAGGCTTGAGAAACGGTTGGCTTGAAAAAACATCATTAGCTACCAATACACCGATCCATTAAGCCAGGCCCAACTATCATTGACCAATCACAACCGCGAAATCTGATCACCATTTGAACCGTTGGGTGATCTTTGCACTAATGGCGATCGGGTTTCGCGGCTGTGATTGGTCAACTGGTAAGGAGGCGGGGCGTAATGGATCGGTCTATTAAGACACATCTTCAACATTGTCAATTCAAAAGAGTAACAACTAAATCCCTCAAATTCCACTCACGTGAAGCAAAGGAGCTTGAAAGGATTACTACAAGGCTGATCATTAATTATATACCACTCCACATACCTTGGTTCTCATGAAGACAACATTCTTGGCACCGCTATTGACTGCCTCAAATCTTGTTTGTTTCTGCGCACGTTTCTGCTTAATCTGGGCCACTTCTTTCTTCAGACTTGCCTCAATGTCGTCTGGATCAGAATTAGACTCTAAGAAGGGAAAATTTTAAAAAGAAAATCCTTCAGAAAATTATCAACCTTACTTTTTAGATATAACAAAATTAACCTTTTCAATAACATAGTTATCTACATTGTCAATGTTCTACTCACAATAATAATTGCAAGTAAGTAAACACACCATTAAGTTTTGGTAAAATATCTACATGTATAGGCCTACATCACATAAGCATGCCCTTGAAAACAATACAAATTAACAATTTCTACATATAGGTACCCATAATAAAAACAAGCTATATAAAACAAGAAGTACTTTGTTAAGCAAAGAAAAGCGACAACAGCAAATCTTAACAAAATAAACAAGCCACTGAATAAAGCTTAATATTTACAAGTAGGCCCTGTAACAGCAAATAATGCACATGGGGGTCAGTTCACCAGGCCTGGGGTCGATTTCACAAAGACTAGTCCTAACTTAGAACTAGTCCGAGGATATACTTAAAACGTATGGCTAGTCCTTGAGTTAGGATGATGGGATAAGTTACTCGTCCTAACTTGAGATAGGGCTTGTCTTAACTCTTTGTGAAATCCACTCGTGTAATGTACATATGTTTCTATGTACGGTGTACACGTTACGCATGATGGGCTGAATCGTGTTCAATACACATGTACAAGAAAAAACATCACAAATAAAAACTGCAAGAGAAATCATGAAAATTGAAAAGGGTAGAAGATTAAAATAGGATTAAAAATATATATATAAATATACATCAATAATAAGTAGGGAACATGTGGATGGCCTTAGCTTTCGATCCAAACCGGACCTTCTTCAGAGGCATAAACAAGTTCAAACAATCAACAATATACAATTAGCACGATAAAAACATAAAATTAATACACAAATTATACAATCTAAAATATTCAATATAAACCAATGAAAAAAACAAGAAACAATGGAACCAACCAGTAAATTCATTGACTGAGCAAATAAACTACTCAGATAGGGAATGCAGCTGTTTTTGTATGGCATTTAAAACCAGAGCTAAGCAGTATTTTTTCTGCTGCAGAACAATATGAAATTGGGCCAAGATCTCAATCCTCACCATTGTCTGAGCATTCAACATCACCAGCATCCATCTTCTCTGGGCCATACAGCTTGTCAGCGTACTCCCCTAGTAGGCAGTGTGCCTCTCTAATGCAGGGCTGCTCCCCACGGTTACATGTCAATATAAACCCCATCATGCCAACATCTATGAAGGTTTCTCGGCGACCTCGCTTATTGGCCGAACCTCCTCCTTGCACATAGAAGGCTTTGGATCTCTTCTTTCCTTTAGACTTCTGATCAGACATCTTGAACTACATGTAGCTGGATTCAATGAGAATGAAACAATCAGATTATAATTTAAACATTATTATGTATATCATCACATCATGTCATGATGAGTGGACAGATTTGCCATTATGAGTGACCAGACATGCTGAGCCGAGTGACAGTGTAGGCCAGATACTTCACGATCATGGAGAGGCAATGAGGGCGATTGTCTCCATGTCAATTTTACAAAAAGGGATATCTCATCGTTGGGAAAAGTTTCCGTATGGCGCCACCACTTTTTCATTCGAAATAAAATAATATAGTATCTAATTTACCTGATTGATATATCCCTTTTTGTAAAAATGAGTGAAAAAGTGGTGGCGCCGTACGGAAAGTTATCCTATCCCATCGTTGAGGTTAATTAGAATAGAATTTAATTATTAATAATCTAACATCTCATTGAGGTAAATTAGAATAGAAAGAATTAGAACCTCAATGAGATATCCCTTTTTGTAAAATTGAGTGAAAAAGTGGTGGCGCCATACAGAATGTTAATATTTCATATCGAATGAAAAAGTGGTGGCGCATAGAGGGCCATAGGCATACTCCATAGGGCATAAGCATACAGAAACTTTTCCACTTTTGGGGAAAATTTCCCATTAAAAAAAGGAAGAAGACTTTGTTTCTTCGGCAGCCCATTAAGTTTTTACCCCTTACAAAATCAATGGATAAAAAAAAAATCAAAATTGGTGTCCTGTGAGACTGAAAGTGAATAATAAGTCAATTCAAGAAAATTCAAAACTGAGCCGGTACAAAAATATGATGATCGATCGTCAAGTCTGTTGAAACTTTCATGACGTAGCTACGGTCATGACGTCGCTACGGTCATCATGCCGGTAAGCTTAACCTAACCCGGGCGGCCTAACGCTGACGACTCAACGGCGGTTAACCTGAAACGAAAGTCTTTTTACATTTTTTCTTACCACTTTCTTTCGAATCCGAGCTCAACGAAACACGAAAACACATGTGTAAAAACACAAATAGTAAATTGGTCATATCCCTGGACTTCTAAAATAGTATTCCATGTTTAAAAGAGTCTGCACGAAAAAGAGCACAGACTAAATAAGTGACCTGCACAGGGTATAGCACTGCAATGTACCGCCCTCAAGTGATCGTAACAACCGGGGTGGAGGGGCGGGGTTGTTTTGTTTGGTGTGGGGGTGCGTAAAGTCTTTTAAATTGTCATGTCTGTAAAGTATTGACTATACTGAATTAATGATAGTTAAACATTATTGATTTATCATATGATAATTAATTACCCTTCATGTGTGTTTATCAAGGGGCAAAAGCTGTGTAGCAGAAAAAGATGCTTTGCTTTTTGCTAAAGAGCAACAACTAATGAGTCAAGTGGGGGCACACTGATCGCAATGTACTTATTTTGCTAAAGCTAGATTTTCCCATGCTTAGCAAAAAAAACAAAAACCTTTTTCTAAAGACTATGCTACTTCAGAGTGAGCCGTTTCCAACAGCCCTCCATTGCTCGTTATATACCAATTAAGTTTTTATGCAAACAATTTTTTGAGTAATTACCATAGTTTAAACTGCCTTTAATCCGTAAAAAGGGTTTGATGACATTGGCACAAAGTTATTGATTAGATATGGACCAGTGATTTATTCAATCAATCAAAACCACTGTCAATTAATTGACACATGGGTTCTTACCGAACAAATCAAAATCTCCTTTAAAAGTTAAATATTTATAAATTATTTCAGTTTAGAACAGCCTCAAATGAGTTATAAATAAAGTAAACTTTTTGAAATATTGCACTGAAATAAAATATTTCTTGGTACAAAAAGGTTCATCAAACACAAACTTTGGGACACAAAACTTTGAAACTTAGTAACAAAACATGTAGGTTTTTTCTTCTCAATGCTCTTTAAACTTAAGCTGGAATTGGACGTCAGTTTCACCATGGTTTGACCCATTTCTTGGTAATTTTATCACAGATTCTGGGTTATGATACAAAACGGGCTCAACGGGCCCCTTGGACCAAGAGCAGGGTCAATTATGACCCATGAGTGTTTTTAATGTTTCTTCAACAAAAGTTGGTATTTAAGAAAACATATAACAGTAAAAACGATGATAATTGAAACTTTATAATGTAAGGATTCAAAAGTTAAATAAATTAGCTTAAAACGTCATCAACTTAGAAGGCAATTCATTGGCATACATTTCAATAATGTTATGGATACTGGTCTTTAACAATAATTTACCAAAAGTATAAACTGCCTATAAATCCCATAAAATAAAACAATTTAATTTAAATTTACCAATTTAAAACACCATTTCAATCATCGAAATGAACATAAAAATAAAACCAACATTTGAACAACTAATAACAGGGCAGAAATGAGAAGCAAAAGCGATAAAGAAGGTTGTACATAACAATGAATACCGCCAACATTCCTGAATGGTAGATCGAAGCTCCTCCCCCTGAAAAATGAAAACACAAAAAACACATGTTACAGGCTACTACTAGTTACAGGCATGCAACTGCAAATCCACCAAAAAGAGGAAATTACAAAATTTCAATGATTTTGTTAAGTATTTCTCAATTTTGAAGGGTAAAACTGGGATTAAAAAAAGAGGAAACCAGCTGATCCGAGGAAAAGTTGCATGCCTGTAGTTAGAGTGAATTAATAGTCTAATGCTTATCCCTGATTTTTGGAAAACTTGGGGAACAAAGTTGTTTAAGAAAAGTTGTTTGTGCTGCTGGGATCATCATTGAGATGTCAAAATGGCATATTCAATCAGCATGTGACATTATAGGAAACAATTAATAATTATTATCCTGAGTCTCAATTAAAGGCACTGGACACAATTGGTAATTAGTATTTCCGATTAACCAACGAGAATTCACTGCATTTTGAGAAAAGCAAGTACAGTTCCTGCTTTTCTCAAATGTCCCTTTCTTAAAATGACCTGAACAACAGTAATGAACACCCCACTGGAAGGGCCACCCTAAAGGCCCCACTGCATGTAAGGACCATTTACCTTTGAGAGTAGGAAGTACATGAACTTGCTGAGTGGTCTGCATCACAATATTCTCAGCTAGGTTAACATCATTACCATACTCTGCTTGTAGTAAGGCATTACGCTGATCTTGAGATAAAGCAGCTAGTTGCTCTGGGGCTATTGCTTCTGCTTGGAGTCTATCAAGTACAGTGAGCTGAGTGGGATTCCATCCAGCCTGAATCAAACAGAGATTAATACCACTATTATCTTTAATAATAATAATAATAACAACAACAAATTCATAGCCTATTTCACGATAACCGTATTAATGCGCTTTACATTAGTGCCCTGGTCATAGGGCCAATAACATCCCTTTTAATGTTTCTCAGCTTCCTTGGGAGTATACACCCTGGGCAACCATTTACATCGCTCCAAAGGCTTTTTCATTCACAATATCAACCTACCCTCGCAGCTTGCCCTGGGTGAAGAGAAGCAATTATAGTAAGAATCTTGCTCAACGACTCAAGTGTCACGGCCGTTTACAGACATACATCTTTTTAACCATTCCACAACTAACCAAGTTAGCAAACAAGAAGATGGTCAACCATTATGTTGGTTTTACTCTTTTGATATGAGATAAATATTGCTTACTTTGCACTTTCCAAGCCTCTGACAAAAACATCCACAGGCTTATGGGTCAGTGAGTTTAAATCACACACCCATTTAGTCTATAGTTTTTATTCCTGCAGAACTTGGTGAACTAGTTAATGATGCAATTAATGAAATAAAATCAGACTGACTTTGACTTCAAAACTTCCTCAAGCTGTGCTACAAAGATTATTAATTTACAAACCAAACTGTTAGGTAGAAATTGACAGTTTAAAAGGTTTTTTTTCAACTACACACCCAGACAGATGAAAATAAAATTGTTAAAATTGTTGGCTTGATTTATTCTGCACTCCTTTAGCGAGGCAGGTCATATAATGTGAAGTTTCAAATCAACATAGTAATTGGCTTGCTGAAGTCAGCCAGTCTTGGTACAATACTTACAGCTAGAGTCTGTGGTTCTATGAGTGATATTGCATGGGGTTTAATGCCAGCTAGACTTGCATCAGATAAACTGCTCAGTTCCTGACTAGAGAAGCCAGCTGAAAAAAACAAAGATAAGAAGATTACCACTTTGCCATGGCGATATCACTCTAACAATGGTCTTTCTATCTACTCAGACAATTTGTGTAGAACACAATTTGGTTCTGCAAAATGATGGCATGTGTTAGTTCACTAAGTAAAATAAAAAACACGAAATTTTGAGGTATAGCATGTTATACTTTTAAAACATCTCTCCAACCATATTCATTTCATAACACTGCTTTTTATATCTCAAATCCAAGACGTGTCCCTATTAATTTTGTAACTAAGTGCAGTAGATTATAACATCCAAGGCCCAATGTCATAGAGCTGCTTAAGCAGAAAATATTGCTTAACACTTTTCTGCTGAGCAAATTTACCAGTCACAGATTGTACATTTGACAGGGTACTTTGGGAGGTAACCTTATTATGGTAAGCATAATTTTGTTGTGCTTAGCTTCTTGTTGAAATAGTGCTTGATGAGATAAAGAAAGCAGGTACCACCTACCAATGACTGATCCAACTTCAGAGTATACTTCAGGCATCCATGTTGTAATGCTACCGTATCCTTCTACTGCCTTGGCTAGTAGAACAGCCCACTGACTGGTATCACAGCTCTGTAGATCACCAATGGCATTAGCTGCTTCCCTGTTCACAAAAATGAAAAGAAAGAAAGTGTATTGACTAGTTAAGCCCAGCAAGAGTTTTTAAGGGGACTGAAAGGGTACACCATTTTCTAGGGCTTACACTTTTGGTCATTGAAACTGCAGTTTCTGTTTGCATTTTTTTTTTTAAATCAAACCCTAAGGGTCATTCGATTTCGTTTTAAGACTAGTCAAATGTACTTTTACGTTATTCGATTTAACAAAATAATCATTCAATTTAACAATTCATCAAAACAGCATTCAAATTCACAGACGCTTCTTGAAAATGCATGAAAATGAAATTGACTGCTCATTTGCCGAATTTGACCGAGAAAACCTATAGTTTGGCCTCTGGAGTAACCAAGTTTACAAAAACACTGCCACACCAGTGTACAACATTTGGAATAGCAGGTATCTTTTCTTCTTGTGATGGATTTGACACTTTTGAGGCAAAATATCTTCAGCAGTTTATAATCCCTATTGCTACTTACCAGCAACTCATAGGTTGAAATATTTCACAGTATGATTACTATCGGTAAATTCTTTAAGATTACTGGCATGAACTTCATGAATTCTTGTGTATGTTTTTACAGTGACTGAACTCAGGGGTAATTAACACAAACTCACATGTATGCATCACTGGAGATTTCTTGCATCTGTTGTACAGTCAGACCACATAGGAAATTCCCCAGAGCTGTAAGAACAAGGGAGTCTAAACTAGCCATCGACGAACCACTCAACTCCAGGTATCTACCAACACCAGCACTTAACTGTACAAAATAACAAAGAAAAAGGAGAGATATTCATTGTTATTCACACAATACCACAAACATATTTCTTTTAAAGATGAGCAGAGTCCACTGCTCAAAACATCCAAACTAAACAAACATTTTTGTTTTTTCAGAGCCAACATTCCATGACAAAATACATGCACATGACTGTAAGGTTTACCAGTGTGTACAAATTCACATATATTTAGTTTTCATAAAATAGTTTTTAATAAATAGTTTTGTTTAAATAGTTTTGTTAATAATAATAATAATAATAATAATAATAATATTAAATAAGACATTTTGCAATGCAAAAAGCCTCTAAGCGCATTAATAAATAGTTTTTAAAAACACACTAAATCTACACGTGTTGCAAGAGCTTAAGATAGGGTTTTTCACTTTGAAAGTATGGATCCTTTTATGTATAGCACCTCATGACTGCCAGAGACAATGGGGCAAATCCTCTTCTCTTAGCAATAAGTGTGACTGCGTTCATTCACAGATTAACACCACATGGGACCCACCTATGGCCTTTTGTCCCATCCAAAGGAAAAAACGAAAACAGTTACTGGCAAGACTCTTTTAAAGGCCTTGAACCCACACTCTGCTGATCAAAAATGCCAAAGCTTGAGTCCAGTCATGGAGCAAGTCCAGTGTACTAAACTGCTCAGACACGACATGCAAGAAATGCAGCAAATCAAAAACGTTTTTTTTGTAATGAACTTTAAGAGAGTAATCCAACAGAAAGCTAAAAGAAACACTGTGAAGTACGACAGTGGTGCTTTTTACCTGCTCTGCTGTGTAGATGTTGTACTGAGCGATAGCATACACTGTATCTATCTCTGTCAGATTGAGTTGATTGATCTCAGATGCAGTAAATCCTGAAGCCAAATAACCAAGCTGAGAAACTTGGTCTGCGGCCATCAATGCTGCCTCACCCCAGGCCTAGATCAAGTAATTTCATCAAGTCATTATTAGTACAGTAGTAATAGAATGTGCCTTTTAGAGGGTTTGGCTGTTTTCACACTTTAATCACCATGATGACCAATGAGCCAAGAAACCATGGAGTTTAAAGGCAGTGGACACTATTGGTAATTACTCAAAATAATTATTAGCATAAAACCTTACTTGGTAACAAGTAATAGGTAGAGGTTAATGGTATAAAACATTGTGAGAAACGGCACCCTCTGAAGTGCCACAGTTTTCGGGAAAGAAGAAATTTTCCACGAATTCGATTTCGAGACCTCAGATTTAGAACATGAGGTCTCGAAATCAACCATCTAAATGCACACAGCTTCGTGTGACAAAGGTGTTTTTTTCTTTCATTATTATCTCGCAAGTTCGATGACCGATTGAGCTCAAATTTCCACAGGTTTGTTATTTTATGCATATGTTGAGATACACCAACTGAGAGGACTAGTCTTTGACAATTACCAATAGTGTCCATTGTCTTTAACTAAACATGAATGCGGACCGGGCGAACGTCATCACATAAGCATATTTTGTTGTGCTTAGCTAATTCTTGTGCTAAACGCAACTCTATGAAATAGGGCCCTAGCTCAGGTGAATAAGCACACAACTCTCCTTGTTTCTAGCACAAGAACAAACACATGATTGCATTTCTGCAAAAATGCTAAGCTGTTTCGCCAAAAAAAATATAAAAAAATGTGAACATAGTTTTGTATTCCAAGCAGTTATGACTATCAAGCCTGTTAAAAAAAGAACTTTGATGCAAGCACAAGAACAAACAATCTGCTATGGATTTGCTTACAAATAATGCTTCTATCTGTTCCTTGTAAACAATGACCCAATGAGGACATTGCTCATCCCTAATTTGATTAAAAGAGCATTGAGCTATAGATTACAGAGGAATGACACTAATCAAATTTATTAGTGTCATACCTCTGTAATCTATAGCTCAAGGCTCTTTTGTCAGACCACTTGAACAGCAATAACTCAATTAACTATGTACAACAAAGTAAGTGATGTGTTTATATAATGGATAATCTCATTGAGATGAGGGTTAGCATGCTCCATGAGTGATGTACTAAAGGTCACAAAGTTTTATTGGTATATTCCTGAAAACCAGTGATGTACTTTGGGAGGGGGGCATATAAGAACAATTGTAACTTTCATCACAGAGGTAGAAATATTTTTCTACTGTCATATTTTTTTCCACTACAAAATATCCAGGACTGAACAACAATGGGAGATGGTGACCCTTTTTAATTCTAAAATTAAAATTATGACTTTTCTTGTAGGCATCACTATCTGAGTTTATTATAACCCACAATTCCAGTTGCTGTTCCTCTTTACAAGTCCAAGTTATATGAAAATTTTGTTTTTGTTTTACTATAGTTTGATTTGAGCATGCAACCAGTGCTCTACTTAACAGCTAATCTTTCTCATACAAACATTGGTTTAATGTCTATGATTATGAGTTGCACAAATCAAGAAAGTGATTCAGTAACTCAACTACAATACTTATTCCAATCAATGCGAAGTCAGCGGTTAGCTTGGGGGATTCGAACCCACAGCCTTGTAATTGCACATCCTTAATAATTGTTAGATTGCAGTCTAACCAACACTGGACCGCAGTGGTTTATTATTGTTCGAATTTGAGGCATTGCATGGTGAGGTAACACCATGTGTGTATCTACTTGCCAGGTAGAATTTGTTCTTTAGAGAAAGACATCTCTCCAAGAACAAACTCTACCTGGCAAGTAGATGCACACATGGTGTTACTGCAAACCAAATTATTTATTATCATTGATAGTGATAAATACAAACTGATATCATACACTTTTGGCTTTCTCAATGACAGCCATGAGTTGAGCTTGTGAGAATCCAGATACTTCCCCAAGTGCATATCCACAGCTATCAAATGTGTTAACTGTCATAGCTTGGAGTTCCTCCACAGTCCACGCTACGTTCCCCTCACCCAACGACTCTATCTCATTACAGGTTGGTGAATAAGTTGGATCTAAGATAAGATAAGATAAAAACTTTATTGATCCCACAACAAAGAATTTAAAAACTGGCCGTGATTCAAACAATTCAGACAAAAACAGTAAACTTTTTAACAATATTAAACATACAGTTGTATTAAACTGATACAAGCAAATGATGATTATCAATAAGTATAAACATATATTTCAGGTAGGATTAAAATTAGTATAATAATTATTTACAGACAAGGTTAAATATTCACCAATTTTCATAAAACTGAGGACTCAGAAGAGCATAAGTACTTTAAATCGTTGTAAAAATTAATCCCATTTGGGACAAAAGAGTTACTGTAGATCTAGATTTAAAAAAACTACAAGTCTAGTTATAAAATGTATTGTACAAGCTTTACTTATATCAGGCATGGGATGGTTTAATTTTGTAGATAAGTTGTCTAGTGTGTTATATCACCTTTTTATAGTGAGATAGAATTTTGCCATTTGCCAAGTAAAAGCAATATTTGTTTTACAGACAAAATCTCCTCTTACTTCTTTTTCTTCTCTTGGCAACAGCAGTAGCAGCAACAAATGCGTCTTTGGCTTTGATTGCCACGGCAACAAAACCCTCCTCCCTGCTGCTGATGTCCTCGGAGCGCAGGTCTACGTCACAATATTGCTGCCACCTTTCTTTGTACTCAGCAAAACGAAGCATCACGTCTTCTGCTACAAGGGAGAACTCCGACTGTAAAAAAAAAAGAAATTTAGAGAAAACATCGTGCAAATTAAGATGGACAACTTCTTATTCTTCGGACATGAATAAAAGACAATTCTTATTCTTTTATGAGAGTATGGAAATAAATGTATTCTTGAATTGAAGTGGACTGTACACAAAGGCAACAATTTGTAACAAATTGCTTTTTGCAGAGCTATTATCTTTGATATGATTAAATACTAGTGAGTGTTACCGGCAGCGATTTACAATAATTGCTTTTGCTGAGCCATACCCTTCGGATGTATTGGAAAAACACAAGTTGAATACGGTAAGGACTAAGATGTTTTATTCCAATCCACATGCCCAAACCTGTCACTATTTTGACATGTTAAGAAGCTGTCCGCCTTACTGTTCCATACATGTCTACAATGTCCAATCACTACCTGGCAAAGATGCTAATCCACATCGTTGTAAAACAAAAATTGTGACAGTGAGTCACCTTAGATTTAACATGAAGGTCGAAATTTACATTTACGGTGGTAACAACACAGATTGATAAGTTTCATACAGTTTACAAAATTCTTTTGTTAACTTTCTAGGCTCAAAAATGTCAATGTTCTGCTTATTTATCTGAACGTTTTCACCATTATTCCCCTACTTGGACTTTACGATTACCTCAACTGTCATTGATATCAACTACTATACTAGCGCTTCTTCCATTTTGTATGGCCATCTTTTTCATATGCCGCATCGTTTCTTTGGAATTTTCTTCCTGTGCATATTCGCCTGGCTAGTTCTGAACAATGTTTTAAGTCTCTGTTAATACTCAATTGTTTGAAGCTGCTGATTTGTAATTTGTATCTTTCTCTCATTGTAGATTGTATTGTTCTCTTCATGCGCTTAGAGTTTTTTTTTTCATTAAACGCTTTACAAAAGTATTTATCATCATTATTATTTTTTTTAAAGAAACTTGTACATTGGAAGTGGAAAATGTTTTCAGGAAAGCAGGTGTCCGAACTTCTTTTACAACTGTATTTGTGTTATTTACCTCCAAAGCAAATATTGAGCACAAACAGTAGATTATTTTAGCACAGCAAACTTTTGCTTATACCAGCAAAAGGTTACCAACCAAGCCACCATGTCACATGTACAATTTATAACGTCAATCCTGCTCATTTCTGCTATCAGACAATATCTCGTCACTATTTTCTGCTTAAGCAACTCTATCTGGACCCAATTTCATAGGGTGAAAAAAATGATGGAAAAGAATTTTTCTTGAAAGTGTATTATATAGCTATAATAATGATCAACTTACATCTTCAAGGTTCTGTATTTCTTGCTGTGACAATGAGACTAAGAGAGGACCAATGTCAGAGATTGTATCAGCCGTCCACTGGTTAGGTGATCTGCAAATAAAAATAAAAATTGCAAGATTTTGTTGAAATGTGGACATGTCTTTAAAGGCAAACTATACCTTTTAATGATTTCATGTTATATAAATGTACAATAAAAAAATTCGCCTGTGCAAATTTAATTTCAAAAGGTTGTAGCGTTTTTTGTGTGTGATATTGCCCAAATATCAATGCTGCTGTATGCTTCTGTAACCAAATGAATTTATTGCCATTAATTTTAAGAATGATTACCAAACTTATATAGTTCCCTTTCAACATACAAAAATACAAAAATTTGACAAAGTAAGACAATATTTTATATATGCTTTTAAAATGAACTAGGATAAGTGAGGAGAAGCTTTTAGGCGGTGTGCAATGCAATCCCATTTGTTAACTTCTTCTGTTTCACTTTTTCCATATTAATTGAAATACAAACAGTTTGCCGTTAGCAATTCTTCCAATGTATAAAATACAGGGTATTTTCACAGTCACTCTGTATATAAAAACTAGTTTTCATTTTGAATTGAATAACATGGTTATATAAAATTATGCAATGCCCTAACATGGTGCCTCCATACTTTAACACACTCTTTTAATCTTGTACAGAATTAGCCCCCTAAAACCCTCTGAAGAATCCCTGAGATTCAAAGGGCCCATGTTCATAGAGCTGCTTCAGAAATTATTGCTTAACACGTCTCGCTAAGCAGAAATGAGCAGGACATCAGTCACAAATTGTAGTTGGTTGGTAATGTTTTTCTGTTGAGAATAATGTTGTTATGCTTAGCAACTTCTCGTGCTTAAGCAGCTCTATGAAATTAGGCTCAGGGCCCGCAATTTCAATAAGGTGTTCAGCAGAAATGTTGCTTGACAAATTTCTTTCATAAGCTAGATTGAGTGAGTCACCCGTCATTATTTGACTTCAGCTGGTAACCTGTTTTTTAGCAATACTTTTCTGTGCTGAGCATGTTTTGGTGCTTACAGACTTGATATAATTTTGAACCTGAACATAATAAAGGCGCAATAGGGCTGTGATACACCAATTGTATGAAATGATTCTCATTGAATACCCAAATATTATTATTATTATTATTGTTATTATTATTTATTATTGCAATTTATGGTTTACCAAAAACATTCAATTTAGTTGCCATAGGCAAAATTACATTGAATTTAAAAAATATACATTTAAAACATTAAAATTACAGGCAGAGCAAAACAGGGTGTGACATTAAAAAAGGGGCGCATAAAAAGCACATAGGAATTTAACTTAGCGAGATGAGCAGACAAATATGACTGCAAAAACATTAAAAATTCACAAATTGATCATGTAAGGGATTGCACTACATAAGCATTAAGCATTAGGAGTTATAAAAAATGCGAGTTACCCAATGTCTTGAATCAGCTTCTCTCCAATGACTTCCAACTGATTGATGTCCAGACAGCATTTCTGGATGTTATACAAGTTATCAGTGAAGACTGCAGGCGACAAACGCCTCAATGCATCCTCATTGAGATCACAGGCTAGGTTACCAATGATATCAATGGTATCCTGCTCAATTGTAGATGTCTCTTTGTCCTTTACAGTGAAAACAAGGGCAAGTGATACTAAACATAATATTCTATAATGCAAAAATTGATTCTAACAAAACTCAAAAGCAATTTGGGGTCGAACAAAGAAAAGTTGACTAGAGTGGGACTTGATCAAATTACCTCAGGATTAATTTCGGAAAAATGCTTAAAGGATCGAGCACTTCACAATTCTTTAAAAAGTTAGATAATACAATTTTCATTCTGTACAAAATGTAGGCACTTAGTTTTAAGTTGGCCCAATAAAGAAACAGTCCTTTTTTCTACGAATTAAAATACACACTTTTTAATCAACAAATTTGTGTTTTTAAATGGGTGTTGTAATGGACTGAATGTCACAACCTACATTGTGAGGTTTTAGGACATACGGCTTACAAGTGTTTTGATGTACAGTGATATCAAATTGCGGAGAAAAAAAATGGCTTTGAGGTTTCGACCCTAGCAGAGTCTTTCCTGAAGTCGAAGACCCTTCTAGGGTCGAAACCTCAAGTCATTTGACTACTTCTTTGCATTTATACCATAGTTCCTTTAGGTTGGTAAGAAATTTGCAGCAGCTAATACTAAATACTCGGGATATCAAATTAAGACAAAATGAATCTTACCAGACACTTCAATGAGTCGGATGCCAGTGCTCTTCGTTTATCTCTCTTCAGACCAATCAAATCTTCTCTACCAATCTCAGAGTATACCATCTCACAATGACTCTCAGGTATACCTGCCAGTTCCTCCATACTACCAATCAAATATGTAAACATTGACAGCAAAATGTTCATGGTTTTAGCCTTGATGTTCGAATTCTTGGAATGTAACATTTTCCAATAGAATCAATCAATTAATCAATCAGAGTGTTATGCCAATAGAATCAATTAATCAATCAGAGTAATATGCAAATAGAATCAATCAATTAATCAATCAGAGTAATATACCAAAAGAATCAATTAATCAATCAGAGTAATATGCAAATATAATCAATTAATCAATCAGAGTAATATGCCAATAGAATCAATTAATCAATCAGAGTAATATGCAAATAGAATCAATTAATCAATCAGAGTAATATGCCAATAGAATCAATTAGTCAATCAGAGTAATATGCCAAAAGAATCAATCAATTAATCAATCAGGGTAATATGCAAATAGAATCAATTAATCAATCAGAGTAATATGCCAAAATAATCAGACTAATCAATCAGAGTAATCAGCCTGTGATTTTTTTTCATAGGACTCGGGAAAGTACTGAGTATACAGTGCTAACACACATCGGTGTATGGGTAAAAACCAAAATTACCAATCAAATAGCTGTTAAATTTTAGAAGCAAATTCAATGGTCATATGACGTATAGTGGCATACAATAACTTTCTGAAAAATAGGACTGAATCAAAGTACAAAATGTTGCTATCAGGCTACATTATGGTGCCGCACAGACGTCCTGAGGTAACTGTGTTTGCCTTCAAACTTTATTTGCTTCCATAAGTGCAAAGGACTGATGTTTGGGAGCATAAATGCAGATTTCAGACAAACTCCAATTGATGTTTGTTAGCTTTTAAAACTGAGTGGGGGGGCATTAAGGCAACAAATAGGATGATCTTAAATTGCAACATAAAAATAGCCTTCACCCTTCAAAGATCAAATTACCTCTTATCTATGTAAATACTCAATTCAATTAATTTCAACTCAGTTTTTTAGTCCTACCATGGAGGTAAAAATAGCCTCCATGGTCCTACCATGGAGAAAAAGTTCTTTGCATAAATGTACCTGCAATATATTTTAAACTGATATGAATAACATCAATTTAACAACATCTTACTTAGCAGAAAGTAATTAATGTAAAAAACATATTTGCTGATCATTGTTAAAGTGGTTAGTTACATGTATATACCTGAACTCCTTCAGTAGCTGTCCAGTGACTGTGTTGATTTCATTCTCACTGAAGTCTGCTGTGTAGTCAGCATGAACTTCAGACAGGGAGCTCTTTACCTTCTTATGAATGCAGTCAAGCTATTTAATAAACAAACAAAACAACAATTCATGAAGTAGAACTTAAACAAAATTTCTCAAACACGCCTGTTGAATACTGTGTATAATATTTGTTCAAGTCCTAATTTAAATCTAGCAGTGTCGCAGGTTAATTAAGAAAGCCAAACTGGAGTTTTGGCAGGCTCTATTGAAAATGGATTTGCGTGGAAACAACACACCATGTGACCCTAAAAAGACATTTGTGTAAGCTTAAAAGGAGGTCAATGCAGTTATTGTTCCTGGAATTGTTATTTTTTTGTTAACACATTTTCTAATAAAAAGCCTTACCTAATCAAGCATTTTCTTCCAATTTTTCAAAAGGCAAGCAAAATCGGAAAAATATTATGTATGTTGAAAATAACATTATGTATAAGCACAGATGCAGCCTTCAGACATCAACTTAATGCCCTCATAAAACAGTAATAAGAAATATTTGAACCTGTCTTGGAGACCAGTTGTCTTGCTCCATCATGGCACTGACAAAAGGTAGAATATCATCGTCATAGAAAGCATTGATGTCATCGCATGTGATTCCCTTGGCCATGCTGCCCATGTACCTGCAAACAAAAATGTCATAATTCAATTTCGTAAAGCTTGTAAGCACAAAAATGTGCTAACCACAGAATAGGTGTGCTCAGCAACAACAGTGAAGTCTGAATAATCTAAAATCTAAAAACTGTTCCTGAACCATTGAATTGTGGAATAAGCTTTTGTGCCTGCAAACAAAAAATGCACTTCTTTAATACCAGGGCTCAATTTCATAAAGCCTGTTGGCACAAAAATGTGCTAAGCACAGAAAAGGTTTGCTTAGCAACAACTGGGCACATATGCCAAAATTCCACAAAGTTTAAATTGTTGCAACTGGTGCCCCACTCATTTTTTGCTAGTCAAAGAAATTTTCTAAGCAGTATTTTCTGCTTAACAGCTTTTAGGACATCAAAGAATCTAGAGTCTTTAAATCTGAATTTCCTTAATATTCAAGCCCTTTTCACAACGCATCTACTCTTATCCCCGTGGAATACAGCTCTCTGAAGGCCCCATGAGTTTATAACCCTGTGGTTACCCCGGCGCACTTTCACACCGACCCCGCCTCGATCCCTAATGTTTTAAGAAAACCTCTGGGTTTTGATGCTGGGATGTGAAAGGGCAGGCCGCTATTCCCAGGGGTTGCCCCCGGGGACTAGAGTAGTGTGAAAAGAGCTTTAGATGTACTACTGGCTTACCTGATTGTAGATGGGGTGAATAGATCGGCAGAGCTACCTTCCTTGTTCCCGCCAAGAACTTCATTCTTAAAACATCGGAATAGTTTCATACTCTGACAGAAAAAAGTAGAAACTAGAATGATTGTCTAAGTGATGTTAAATTTGCATCGGAGATAAAGAATATTTTCTGATTTTACCCTTACACCGATGTTTGTTATTTCAAAGGTAAGTGATGTTCAGTATTTGCTATTGGGTTGATCCCTTCACTTATCAGTTATTCCTTTATTAACTGATTTTGACAAAAAACAGTCAGATGTTTGACTGATTTAAATCTTTCTTTAAAAAAAACTATAAAAAAACGGTCAGCTTCATTTACAAACAGCGAAATGTTCTCTCCTTTCTGTAATGCAAAATCGGTGGATGCAAAAGTCAGCATACATCAAATAAAGTTATAATATAATATCCTTGCAAAACCGCAGAGCAAACTTACACCAAACTATTCTGTCGCCCATTGGGAGTCAAAATGTACAAAAAGGTGTGGACTCTCAAAACCGCGAAAATGGTACATGTATATGAATCTGCATTAGAGTCGGCAAAGCATCCTAATGGAAATATCACACAATTTTTTTTGTAAAAAAGACAACTAATAATACATCTCAGTTTTAGATGTGGGATGAAAACTTATAGGGAAAACCCTGGCAGTCAGGTAGGGACTGAAAAACCCAATCCACATGCAATGTTCTGGTCTGGGCTCGAACCAGGGTCCACAGAGGTGAAAGGAAAGGATTGGGAAGAAACCACAAAGCCAACCTGGTAGATCAGCATTATGTAGGTGCGTTCCGCATTGAACAAGGGGGTCAATACATACCTGTCCCTCTGTCCAGTTCATTCCACCAGCAGCAGCCATCTGTGTGGAATTGGTATCAGCTGAAGCAGTGAAGTTAGCTGTGCATAGAGAATCCATGTCTTTGAGTGGCAGCTCCTTTACCATATCACCCATGTCTCTAATAGCGTCTTCTATACCCCCTGGTGCGTCTTTGAGCTGCAACAATTGGTAAATTCCATAAACAAATATTCATTTTTTGTTTTACCCTTTCACAGATGTGTGTTTTCTCGAGTTGTGTAAAACAAAATCACAGGTATATTACTCGGGTGAGATGCGAACCCATGACCTTTGAAATTGTAGCAGTTTGAATCCTACATTTTAGCAGTGAATACCACAAAGGCAAACAAAACGTACTCTTCAAAGACAAATATTACACAAATATCTTGTTATATTGTTTGTCTTTCTTCTATGGTTTGCTTTGCCAATTAGTTAAGATTTTTGTTTACATAGGTAGGATTAGAAGTGTCTTTCTCCTCAAATGTTCAAAACATTACCTATGCCAGGAGGGATTGCAATGAGTAATTTTTAGTTTTCTGTTGGTGGATAAAAACTTATATCTTTTTTCCATAACCATATTACTTTAAAGTGAAGTTTCTCAAAATGCATTATACTATCAAAAGCTGTTTTACTTCTTACCAATTAAGTTGTTATTGCCATCAATTGTCAGAATCAGCACCAAACGATACAGACCCTATGTCTTTCATTTTCATGAAAAGAAATTTAAAGAGTTGACCATAACTTAACCTTTTATCAAACAGAAAAGCAATCAGTTACCTGCTTGATGATTTCTCTCTTTTGTGTTCTGCGCATTTTCTTGGAGTTTTGTGCGAAGATGTCAACAGATTCTCTGATGTCTTGCGGAGCCATGTGTGCAAGATCAGACGTACTCAGACCAACAGATAGACCCTTCATCTCTCTCACATCCTCAGCACTCATTGACTATGCAGGATTTTAATCAAATAATAACCAGTTCTTTACACCATAACCGGTCTCAAAGTGCTTCCAACATTATTACCCCTGTCATTTATTAAACCCTTAAACCATGTCAGTTCCCTGGGGAGCGCCAAAGGCCTGTGCAACAAAATGTACCAAGACTAAACTCCATAAAAGACATAAAAACAACAGCAAAAGCTAAAATAAGAGCTGTTTAAAATGAGAGAGCCCCTGTTTTTTATGCTACACATATCCAATTCGCTCTTGAAATTAGAGCAATTCCATCAATGGCTGCCATCAACTAGCTGGGATCAACTAAATCGCTTATTTAAAACCCCTAAATGGCACAGGAAGAGGTACCTCCACACAGCCCTATTCATTTTTATGCACAACCAAATCAAGCTAAATGAGTTATTTGTTGAACCAGAAATTTTTTTATTGTGTTATACAAAATTTAGGCTTTAATACTATAGACCTACTCAGTATTTTCTTGAGTTCTGTGAACAAATCTCACAGGCAAACCACTCTGGATTCAAACCCACGACCTTTGTATTGCTAGAGCAGACAATGATAATAATAATATCAAAGTCTTATATATAGCGCAAGTATCTACCAACAAGTTACTCAAGACACTTTAGTATATTAGTATTATATGACTTGATCTACTTGACTTGATCACCAAGCTAGTCCTGTGGCTAGAGCTCAGACTTGCCATTTTAAAAAGTGTCAAAGACTTGAACACTCTTGAAGCATAACATCAAGGACCAAGACTTAACCAAAGACACCAAGCAAAGACTCAGTGGAGACAAATCAATTATAAGATAAAACTTTACAAAAATAATCAAAGACCATTATAAACATTATTTGTCAAAAGTGTTATATTTTACGACTTTCAGTTTAGTAAGTTATATCTTGCAGCAGTGCACCTGGTCTTGGCCTCGGTGCCTAATAAGTAAAAGTTAAGATTTTCCAATGCAAAAAGAAAAGGGCTTTGCCCTCACACAGCTAAAAGTTTAAGCCTGTTGCTGCCTAACTCAAGACCACTGACAACAACCATATGGCAAAATATACGTGTGGGGAAACGGCCTTTGAGGTATTTACATAGAGCATCCCTTTAATCAACGTTTTGCGGGCTTAGTGCTGTATCACTCTCAGGACGAGTCCCTCCGCGATACAAAACAGTTCATGTCATATTCTCATTTACATTGTTTTGGTATGGAATTAACAAGAATTTGTGTATTTTTGATACCATGTGAAACTCCATTAAGTTTTGGCGACAACAGAAAGTAGTTTGATTAATTATTAGTTGGCTTATTGGGGGTTTCTCAGTGCGTAGTGTTTACGAGAGGTTAAGTGGTTTTTGGCAGGGATCCGAGAAGGCCTCTTGCTTTGCGATTATTGTGGAGAGTGGTTATTACCTTGAAAGATTGCCGACTTTGTTGCTGATATTTGCTTTTTATTGTGATTTTTGTGTCCATCAATAAGATGAATAGGGGAGTTTAAACAACATAGAGATTGGTGGTAAGTCTCATTTTCATATTTGTAATTGTTCTTCATGTGAACTTTGTGCGGGAAGAAAAAAGTTTTATACTGGGCAGTGACGTGAAGTTCACAACGTACACGTATACAGTGGGTAGTGTAATGTTAATACATGTATGTACACTCGCCATGTGTGCTAGGTCAAGTTGGGTAAAGTTTATGTGTGGGCTGTGCGTAACATGGAAACAGACGCCATTACACAGAGCACAACTTGTGTGTACATATACTCGTGTAGCGTAATAATAGCCTATGTTCTTTTATCTCTGTACCTCCAGATTATTTATGATATGTATTATTCTCATTTATCTTCAGTATCTCCATCTGGCTGGTGCTTGGGTTTTTTTTTCTGTTTCTTTAATTTTGTGTTGAGACCATACTACTGTGCTAGTGCATATATTGTTCCTTCATTGGAAGAAGTCGAGGAATAAACAGTAGGAACACTTAAGACTTGATTCAGCGCATCCTTATTTTAATTAATAAGCGGACGAAGGAGGAGGACACATCTTGGCTTCCCCCTCTACCTCTACATACGTAAGTAGTTTCAACCATGAAAAGAGTTTCGCCGTAAACAATGAACATTATTAAAAAATTACTAATTTCATTGTGTAATCTAGAAGTGAAAGATTTCATTTGATTGACTCACAGTTTGCAGACTTCCTCTTGCTTTGCGGTATTTCTCTACAAGGACTTGACGCTGACGAGGTGAGAATTCAGCATCAGCTATGTCCTCCAAGGCTCCTTTTACAACGCTTGGATCTACAAACATCATTAACAACAAAGATGACTGCGGGTAATTGGCACGTACAAAGCAAACAAGCTGCAGGAGATTCTTTGCGGAGAGGTCAAACACGTCTTTAGCCCTTTGAGCTCTCAGTATCTATTCAGTTCATCTGTGTGTCTTAAAAGCTTTTTGCCCCCCACCTATTCCTCCATGATGATGATGGTAATTGGTTTTTATCATTAACACAAAGGTTCCTTGCCCCCTAAAGGTTCCTTGACCCATGAAAACACAAGTTCCTTGCCCCATGATGTGCTGTTGAACTCACATTGTCATTAAGATGATCTATTTCCTCGCTGACTGCATCTTGAAGGTTCCCCCCCCCCCCACCTAACCTCCATGATGATGACGGTATGTGGTTGTTATATTCCCATTATGGATTTTGTACAGAAAACACAACTTCCTTGCCCCATGAAAACACAACTTCCTTACTCCCTGAACACACAACTCTCTTGCCCCAATAGAACACAGGTTCCTTGCCCCATGAAATACAAGTTCTTGCCCCATGAAAATATAATTTAATTGCCCCGTTATTACACAATTTCCTTGCCCCATGTTAAACTCTCAGTGTCTATTCAGATGATCTATTTCATCACAGTTGTGTCTTAAAAGCTTGTTGCCTCCCCCACCAATCTCCATGATGATTACGGTAGTTAGTTTTTCATTCCCATTAGAGATCTTTAAAAAACCTTTAACACAAGTTAAGAGAAAAGTTGAGAAAAGTAATTACGATAAAGTTCTTTGCTCAAGGGCGCAAGTATCACGGTTGACCAGGCCAGGATTCAAACCCACATTTTCTTTATAGGAACAGAACTTGAATCCAGCACCCTAGATTGTTCGGCCATGACACTTTTACCATGGGGTGTTGGTTATTATAGAAAGGAGATATGTAAAAAAAAAAAAGGATTTTACTTCTTGTAAAATTATTTGTGGCCCAGTGAATGTTCTCATTTACAACTTCAAGTTAAGTTTGTGTGGAAGGGGGAAATAGATCTTGAAAAGATTTTAAAGGTGTTTGATATTTTACCCAATTGTTCCAAGTCATCGACATCGAGTCCACTGGCAGATCTCCCCATTGACTTGAAGTCTTCCGCATCCCAAGTCCCAATGGGATCCATACTGCCCTTTAAGAGTCGGGCAATCTCCTTGGTTTGCTGAGACAAATTGCAACCAAATTGGTTATTAATCATCAATTTGAATTGAAACACTTTTTTATAGCAAACAATTCTGAAGGTAATGATCCATCTACATCAGATTCGAGCTGTGCCAAGCGAGACGAAGAAGTTGTCTACTGACCCTAGCTGACAGCTACCCCTTCTAATCAAATAATTTGAAGGTGAAAATAAAGGAATTTGCAGCTTCTTTAGAAGATTTTTTTTGACAGCAAAATCATTATAATGAGCGCAATTTACAACACTTTCCGTGCACACACACATGACTTTGTGTTTACCCATAGGGGCCTACTGGCATTGTTCAGCATCAAAGTCTTATGGTACAAACTCCACAAAATTCTTCAGTGATTTTAAGAGAGAAAAGCCTCGATTGAACAAATGCAAAAATATGTACACCGTAGTTGTTAATGTATGTGTGATAACCATTTTAGGCCAAGTGACATTGGCAGCACAATCGGTTGATTGGAAGTCATAGTATTTTACTCAATTTTGGAGGTCACTTTTTGCAATAGAATACTGACTAATTGATAATGACCAAAAAAACAAATTATTTATTTGAAAAGAAGGTTGTGGGCAGAATAAGTAAAACCGCAAAAAAAGGAGACCATAACATAAATTTTGGTTTCTTCAGAAACAGAGGGCTAATAAAATATGATCTAAGGCAGGGTCCAAATCGGCAGCTACACAGCTACGGCTTGATTGTTGAGTCATCACGCATTGTAGTATTAGACGGCCTTGCTGTAGGAGCAAATTTGAATATGAGCAGTGTCTTCTTGGCCCAATTCATAGAGCTGCTAATTAAGCACAAAAAGTAGCTAAGCACAACAAAATTATGCTTACCAGAATAAGGTTACCAGCTAAACTACCATGTCACATGAATAAGTTGTGATTGGTATCCCGACCATTTGCTTAGCAACTGTTATAAGCAATATTTTCTGCTCAAGTAGCTCTAAAATTGGGCCTTGTTCTTCTCAGTATTAAGAATGCCTTATTGTAAACTCTCCTTGCTACAAAAACACAAGATGTTTTAGGTAGATACCTGTTGATGTTCCCGCCCACCAGAGGGCAGCATTTGTTCCAACATATCTGGAGAAGCGAATACTGACACAGGAGCAGCCTTCAGTTCCCGGGGGTCCATGAACTTTCTAAGCTTCCCCAGGCTGTAATTAGACAAACCACAGGATACTCGGTTGGGATTCAATCTAACAACACTCACAACTTCTACTTCTCCGCAAAAACAAGATGAATTCAATTAAAACAGAAAACACTTTTCTGAATCTGATGATGTCAAAAACTGCAACTGGTGAAATTTTGCTTCTGAAAATAATACATTTTTGATTATGTTCCTCAAACTTCAATATACAATATATGTCACTCTTTGTTAAAGAAAATTGCAAACTTTTAACATATTTAATAATTGGTCAAATTCCCCATTTTTTAAATGCATTTTATGAAACCTACTTTATAAAGAGTGGACAGTTTTTATATTTTTAATATTTTGCCCCGACTAAACATGAAAGTGTCTATGTACAAAAGAAATCTGGTCTGTCCGTATGAAATCTATGCATAAGATTATGAACATCATGATTCAATCTCATCATTAGTTGTAATCGTGTCATCTTCCACCTTTGGATCTGGAACTTATGATAAATCAGTCCTTGATCTGTGGCTTGTTACCAATAGACACCTTATTAACGACAAGTTTATACAATTCTGATGAAAAAGGCCAAGAGATTAAACTTTGCATAAGTCCTCCAAGGAGAGTATGTTTTGATTTGAGAAGACGTTTTTAGATCATACATGTATCAGACAATCTAGATCAGACAATCTAGAAGATCAACAATTGATGCATTAAATACGTCTTGTGGGGTGTTTATTTACTAGAAATCAAAACTCATGTGCCAACTTTTCAAACTAGGATTGCACACTGGCTATCAAGTACTGGTTTTTCTCTCCAGCAGAGTGCGGGTTCGAGTCCTTGACTTGACACAAACAAGGCATGTGATTGCTTCAACCTTCAGAGAGGCGTATAAGCTGTTGATCCTGTGTGTTGTGTTCAGACCAGGACTTGAACCCAAACCCTGCTGATCAAGAACACCAGAACTTGACCCAGACACGGCACACTTTTCTTCAACAATTTAATAACAGCATGAACCTATAACTATTAATCTTTGGAAATGCAGCAATCCTGATACTTGATGGAGGCAACGAAGGCAAATGCCACCATGCCCCCTGATCATTGCCTTGGTGCCCTTGAAATGCTCAATGAGGATATTTAGAATTTCCTCATAGGGTGCCCTTTACCCAAGAGAGAATGCCTTGGGGCCCTGCATTAAGGCCTGATGCAGAGTTGATTTGATTACCATGGGTGCTAAGTTCCATCAGGGCCCCAAGCATTGGGGCCCCTTCAAGTTTATGCATGAAAAAGTTTCAAAGTTGGCAGTGTTGTAGCCAAGGTGGGCGATGCTGGGCAGGCCTGCCCAGGACTCACATTTTTTGCCCAGCATTCTGAGGAAAATACAATGTGCCGCCCAGCACAGATTTCAAATATTGTCCTCTTTGCATTGATCTGAGACAAAGCTAATTATAAGGAGTATCACATGTCAAAGAGAAAGAACACAGTCGAAAGATGATTCTACTTATTGCATGGCCCCAATAACATAAACAGTTTGGAAACCTTGCCCCACTTCAGCAATAATGGCCATAATTAAAAACAAATAATTTTGTTGATCCCCTTGCCCTTGGTAGACTCCAACAAAATTTGAATTTTGCCCACCACTAAAACTGGTCTAGCTACAACATCAATTACAAGTTGGTAACTGATGCTTACCTCTGTACTTGTTCCAGTGTCCAGCTCCAATCAGGAAGGTCAGATGCTATTTTAATGATAGCTCTTGCTTGCCCTCTTTCAAAGTCATATGAGCCAAGAAGAGAAAGCAGACTTGTGACCTGATTGATTTAATTTGGAAAATACTTTACTGTCTTTGTTATGCTTTTTTGGGGGGGGGGGCCACAGACTTGGGAAACTACAGAGTGGAAGGTGCTAAACAAAAATATTGGTGTAGGGTAAAACAATGATTTTATTTATCAATTCTTTTGACATTTTATAAATCAATTCTTTTGACATTTTATAATAAATATCCTCAATTATCAAATGTATCAACAGTCAGCACAGATTTGAATAAAATGACGGCAAATATAAAATAATAAGACATGCTTTTAATCAATTTAGAGCTTTGTGTCATGCTACATGCCAAAAAAAAGAAAGAAAAAAAAATTGTTCATGATGTTGTTTACCTTCTATGCAAGGTGAAAGTGGGGGCAATGAGACTGGGAAAGGAAAACATGTCCTCCATCCCATCCCCTACCCAAAGTCCACTGACTGATGGAACAATTTACTCACATAGTCCGGGTTGATTCGTCTGAGATCTCTTGGGCTTAACAATGTCCAGAGTGGTCCCAGAGAATGAAGCTGAGTTTCATTCCATGTATTGATACGTCCCCATAATCTCATGGCATGATGCACCAGGGTGTTTGCCTCATCGCCACGGTAATGCAATCTGGCATAGATGTCCAAGCTAAAAAAGTCAAAAAGAGAAAGACTTAGAGTGTCATTTGCTGCCAAGGAATGTATGAAGGTGACTATTGGTGATAAAGAATATAATTTGTTTTTACCCCTACACAACTGATGTGTAATAAGCACAGTACATTCGGTACTTTCCCGAGTGCTGTGGATTTTGGTATAAATGCAAAGGTTGTGGGTTCAAACCCCGTCCGAGTGATTTGACCGTGGATTTTTAATTGAGTGTTTTTTTACTTCAAAATACAGCTTGGGTAATAACCCCGAACAAGCAGATTAACTCTTTAAGAGCCAATGTAGTACATGTATGATATATTTTATGTTTTCTGGAATTTCCATTGTTATACATGTGTGGCATTATTTTACATGTGTTGATCTTTAGTATTTAGCACTCAAAAAGTGCCACACACTACCCATAATTATCACAAGAGGGCATTATCACTTAAAGCCATATTATACACTTTCGGAACAGAAAAAAAAAAAAGTTCACAGATTTACAAATAACTTACAGGGTTTACAGAAGGTAATGGTGAAAGACTTCTCTTGAAATAGTATTCCATGAAATGCTTTACTTTTCGAGAAAACATTCAAACATTTATCAATTCTCGATAACAAGAATTACAGAAACGTGCGGACACAAGGTTGGGTTTTCCGGTTATTTTCTCCCGACTCCGATGACCGATTGAGCCTAAATTTTCACAGGTTCTTTATTTTCTATAAAAGTTGTGATACACCAAGTGTGGGCCTTTAGAGAATACTGTTTACCGAAAGTGTCCGATGGCTTTAAGAAATACTGTTGCCTTTAGGATGTGCCAAGGTATCACAAATCAGCAAGACATAATTTGTTTTGGTAATAAAGACTTCTTCTTTTTTCTTCCAAAAACCTCAAGAAGCTGGGCATTTAAGGGAACGTTACAGAATTGGTAAGAAAAAAAAAATCATGAAGATCACAGATTTACATCAAACTTACACGGTCTAATGATGATGATAGTAGAAAACATGCCTTGAAATATTTCTGTCTGAAACTTCATATTTGATGAGAAATAAATGATGTAAGTTCGCATTTTGAGTTTATCACTCAGTGAGCGTTTTATTCATTTTTGTTTTGGCATCGATGTAATGCAAAACTTTGTTCACTATTCTCTTGTGACCCAGATGACCAATCGATCTCAAACTTCTACAGGTTTGACAGTTTATGTATACGGTGGATTACATAAAGTGCTCACACTGCCAGCAACAATTTTGCGAGCAAAACCACTTCTGTAATGTTCCTTTAAAGTTCAAATTGAAAACAAAAAGTAGGCCAGATCTTTTATTTAACCTTTGCATTTTATTAACAAAGAAGATGATATTTAGAAGCAGGTTTAATCAACAAAGGCCAAACTTCCATTTTGTTGTTAATTTAGTAAAATTTAACTATGAATTAGAAAGAAAGATTGCGACTAGCTCAAACACTATTCATAAGTTTAACACAAAGTGGAGGTTTATGGTTTAATTAATTATTTATTGTTTCTTGATAAGGTTTTTTATGTTTTGTCCTCTTATTTTGGTTTGTATGTTCGTGGTTTGTTGTTAGTGCATATTATGTATGAAATAACTAAAAAGTGCTTGCACTTATAAAAAATAAAATAAAAAGTGAGCAAAAACAATTCTCCTCCAAAGGCAATTTTCATATGAGTACTTACACAACTGGCAATGTATGTTGGTTGAGTTGTTTTATCTGCTCTGTATTAAGATTGATCAGCATTGGGCCAACTTTAGCCATCTGAGATACGCTCCAATCTCTCACAGGACCCCAGTGTCTGGAGCAAGCGTCAATAACGGCTTTCCCTATAGTTGGATCTGGGACTGAATCCTGTGGATTTACAATAAAGCATTAGTTCCCAATAGATGGAATGCAAATGCAACAATAATATAAAACTAGACTTGTGTTATGTTTCAGTGATTACAAATCTGTGTCAGGCGATCCTTATGGCCTTTAGGCTACAAAACAAATGCAAACAAGTTTAAAGCCAGTGGACACTATTGGTAATTGTCAAAGACTAGTCTTCTCACTTGGTGTATCTCAACATATGCATAAAATAACAAACCTGTGAACATTTGAGCGCGATCGGTCATCGGAGTTGCGAGATAACTATGAAAGAAAAAAACACCCTTGTCACACGAAGTTGTGTGCTTTCAGATGCTCGATTTCGAGACCTCAAGTTCTAAACTTGAGGTCTTGAAATCAAATTCGTGGAAAATTGCTTCTTCCTCCAAAAGTACGTCACTTCAGAGGGAGCCGTTTCTCACAATGTTTTATACTATCAACCTCTCCCCATTACTCTTTACCAAATAAGGTTTTATGCCAATAATTATTTTGGATAATTACCAATAGTGTCCACTGCCTTTAAAGAGAAGGTATATGTTTGGTAATCATTCTTAAAACTAATGGCAGTAAACACCTTTGGTAGAAGCATACAGAAGCTTTCGATAGGCCTAGTATAAAACATTTGAGAAGCATTTCATTTCCAAGTATAAAGGCAACAGTTTAGAAGATGTTAAATTTGCATTGGCATAAAGAATATTTATTTTGGTTTAACCTATATACACTGATGTGTATCTCAGTTGTTAGACAACAGTTGATAGACAACAGTTGTTAGACAACAGTTGTTATGCCCAAAAATTTAAATCTGAGTGCAGATTGTGTACTCCTACTAGGGATTATTCTTCCTGTGTGGTCGATGATTACTCAAAAAAGTGACCAACATTTGAAATGAAATGTTCACATGATATAGTTTCATTGTACATGCATACATGTGTATAGGATTAGGATAATCGACCGGCCCCCAAAACTATAATAGTTTGCCTTTAAAGTGCGTCTACTATAAGAATATTTCCGAAGCACTGATTGCACACATTTTTGTTCAGATTGCAAATTGACTGCCTACATGTTTGCCACTGTGTAAGCTAGTCAACTTATGACCTACTCAAAAGATATTTATACATGATGCTACTGCAAACCTAACCTAATTATACACCAACAAATCCTACCTAAACTTATTAGCCGTTTCTTTACATGGTTATCCAATCTTAGACCTTTTTGCAGCCATCAAAATTGGTAAAAAACATATAGAAGACCGAAGGGCTTGGTTAAACATTGTACTAGAAAATTTGTGAAAAGACCAGAATAAAAAAATAAAAAGTATCTATACTTAAAACTGTTTTTAGTTGAACTTATGGGTAGTACTTTCATATTTAATGGACTTAAAGTAAAAACAAAAATTTAATTAAAGATTAAGATTAGGTTTCAAAAGGCATTATTAAACAAAAGCACAAGACCGGCCCTAAGTTTAAATCCAGTGTCAATTTTGACCCCTGATATTAGGGCAACGCTAAATGCCAGTCGATCTAGGGGATTTTGATGTTGAGGTTTTCACTGATAGTATTATTCATTGACTTGCTGCACAAAACAACAATTTCTTTTTTTGTTCTTGTTAAATTGTCCCACAATTATATTCAGGTTTTTCTTTTGTTACAGTCTTCACAAGCTTCTAAAATAACAGCGTGGCGTGTTATGGCCTAGCCGTTAAGAGCACGGGATTCAAAGCTCTGGTGTTTGATCAGCAGAATCTGGGTTCAAGTCCCGGTCGTATTTCTTTCCTTGAGCAAATAAACCATGATTGCTTTGCAAAGTTGGGGAGATAGTGCTTTCTGTTCTACCAGCCAGGCTTCAGATGGATAACACCCAAGCCTACATCCAGAAGTAAAAGTGGAAACGGCCCTTGCAAAAAATCAATTGTGGCCCACACCTTGAAGTGGCCTTCAGGCCTTGTGCGTCTGGCGACTTGCATTAAAATTTAAATAAAAAAATTAATAAATGCAAAATCAAGCTCATCAGGGTTTGGAAACATATTGAGCGATTTAAACGTTTATTTGATCAGCCTGAACGATTGTGCTCCTCCAAAATGATACACTTACTGTAAGCCATTTCTTGTTTGGAAAAATAAGATATTACTTACTTTGTTTGTAATAAAGGAATGAACAGCTGCTTGTACAGTGCTAACCATATGTGTGAGATTGAGGAGAAAATACTGTCAAAATATTTTTTTAATTGAGTAAAATTGCCTTTTGTTTTCATTTCAAACTTGTAGAGAATTTGAGTGAAAACCAATTCAGAATGAAAACAGCTGGTTGTCTAAAGATTTAATACTTGAATAAAGTGAGCCGTGCATAACAACATCTGTATATTGAAGAGGACACTGGTGGTTGGTTTGTTTCAGCACATTGACACTCTTCGTTGATGTTTAAAGGAACATTACAGAATTGGTAAGAACAAAAATTGTCTAAGATCACAGATTTACATAAAAGTTACATGGTCTAGTGATGATGAAATATTTCTGTCTAAAATGTCATATTTGATGAGAAAAGAATAAAACTAATTTCCTGTTTGGAGGTCTGAAATGTCATATTTGAGGAGAAAAGAATAAAACTAATTTCCTGGTTTGTTAAATTGATGTGTTGCAAAATATGTTAAGGGTTGTTCACTATTTTTTTCGCGACCCACATGGCCGATCCATCTCAAACTTATACAGGTTTGTCGGTTTATGTAACAATTGTTTCGTTAGCAAAAACCAATTCTGTAATGTTCCTTTTAAGATTCAAATGGCAATCATGTGAAGGATATTCCGGAAGGAAGCGATCTACAAAGCATTGCTTGCATGATTCCCTTCCCCGCTACATTAAACTTATCAAATAAAAATAGTCGGCACACACGCAACCTTGCTATGTTTATAAACAAGCAAGCTCTTTTTTTTACAGCAACATATTGATATTTGTTTCTGTCCTCCCCATGTGATATGGCAAGGCATTATTACAACCATCATGGCTACAACAATATGCAAGCTCAATTCAAAATGCTTCATTGAATTCTTTGCTTCAATCAGCCATGGCTTATATAAACATAGGCCCTTGGCGCAATAGGGGCGAGAAAACATTTCCGAGGGGGGGGGGGTGATGTAAAGAACTACCCTTCTATGTTTTTGTTTTTTTCAATCTCATTCAGTAGGGGATTCAAGAGGGAAAAGCTAGGGTAATCATACACAGGGGCCCCGCCTCTGCTGCCCACCCTAGCTCCCCCGTGTCTGCTGGTTAGTACACCTGCCCTTTGGCGTCGCTTACATAGTTAGCTCTATAATAAACTTTGGCAACATCAATTCATGAACTAAATATATTCAGTCTGCATTGGGCATTGACAGAAAATTACTTTTTCATGTACTTGGGCTTAAAGTAGATAAATGAAGTTTTTTCCTGCAAATTTCTGAATGTGAATGGCAAGGCCATTTCCATTTTGCAAAGGATAAGCATGTACATCCATTGGAGAATCTTAAAGGACACCGGGGCCAAGATAGGGGCAACAGAGGGCAATGCCTTTTGTGTAATTCCAAGTCTTATTTACAGAGGCTTGCTTTGACCACGATGATAGTGCCCCTTGGATTTGCCTTCTCCACATATTAAGGTTTGAACACTTTGAGTTATGACATTTTTTTGATTAAAGCTAAACTGAAAATATTGTTTTAGTACGGATCTATCGAGCAACCTGTGAACTTATTTTATTGAAAAGCTGCCAAGTGCGTACTTGCCTTAGTGGTGATTTGTTTGTGAGTGTTTTTTCTTAGCTGCATCCTAAAGTTGCCCTAGGTGTTATTGGTTACGTGTATAACCTGTTTGGGACCTTAAGGGAATCTAATTTGCACACTTTGTTTTGATGTAACAAAATATGCTATGTGTAATCAAGTCTGGATTTGTTTTGATTTTACAACCGCTATTACTTTTCTTCCTGTCACTTTAGGGGCTCCCAAAACACTTAATAAATACTGCCACTTTAATGTAATCTTTTCCTGGAGGGGTCCTGACCAAAGAGTTGTTGGCAACAATCTGATCACTCACTTAGATTTACATTAAAATTGAGCAGTTAGAAGATATTAATTGTAGAAAGCTTTCCATAAAAAAGGCTATACTGCTAAGGTGCTGTAGTTTTTGAGAAAAGAGTAAAACAATGTCACAAAATATTTTTTTTTTTCAGTTTTAGCATGTAAAGTATATGCATGTAATACACTTTTACGAGCTTAAATTATTTTCGTGACTTATTTTACTCATTTCTCAAAATTTACAGCACCTCAGCAGTAGCAAGAAATAGTTCAAGGGAAGCTTTCTACCAACATTATCTTCAAACCGTGCCCCTCTAAACTGTGCAAGTTTAATGTTAATCTATGGACATTGTATTTTGTGTCCTACAAATAGTACCCAAATCCTTTAAAACTCTTAATTTGTCAAGATGATTTTTCTATCTTGTATAAGAAAAAAAGGTCTGAACTATTTAAATACAGACCAGTTTGTTTTTAGTATCGAATTTCCAGAATATTTATTTAAGGCAGGAACAGGAAAAAACCAAAGTAAATAGACCCCTTGCATATGACGTCACACTCTCAAACAGTACCCTTAATTAGGCAAAAGGAGGCAGATCATTGGACGATAGCCGTTCTTGATGCATAAACGTGCATGCGACCTCAGCGTACCAGCAGTGTTGTGCATTATGCAAAGGGTCCATTACTGTCAGTTACAAAATGTTACAACTATATGCCACCTGGGCTTTGCCAGCAGAGCATTAGAAATCAGGGGCCAATTTCATAGAGCTGCCTTAACAGCAAATATTGCTTATCAAATTTCTGCTGAGCATAAATGAGCAGGATACCAGCCACAAACTGTAAATGTTAAATGTTATTTTGGCTGGTTAAACTAATTATGGTATGCATAATGTTATGTTATTATGCTTTTAACTACATGTTGTTTATAAAGGCACTGTGGGCACCTTTGGTAATAGTCAAAGACCAGTATTCCCACTTGGTGTATCCCAACATATATGTATTAAAACAAAAATCTGTGAAAATTTGGGCTCAATCGTTCATCTAAGTAGTAAGAGAATAAAAACAGAAAAACACCCTTGTTGCACAAATTTGTGAGCTGTCAGATGCCTTAGAAAGACTTTAGGCCCAAAGTCTTTCTCAGGTTCAAATATTTGAGTGAGAAATTACCTTTTTTCAAAAACAACGCTATTTCAGATAGAGTCGTTCCCACAATGTTTTACAACAGCTTTCCCTAGCTCATTATCCAATAATTTTTTGTTTTGCTAGTATTGAGTTATTACCAAACGAGTCCTGGGGTCGATTTTACAAAGAGTTAGGACTAGTCCTAACTTAGGACTAGTCCTAGGAGATATACACATTGCATGGATAGTCCTAAGTTAGGACGAGTAACTGGTCCTAATTCGAGTTAAGACTAGTCCCAACTCTTTGTGAAATCCACCCCAGTGCCTTTAAGCAGCTCAATGACATTGGGCCCTGGTGTCACAGATAAGAGCTAACCTGCACTTGCTCCTCACTACTTGCGATGTCGAAAATCATGTCAAACTCCTCTGTGCGAAGGTTACTCAGTATGTGTGTCAGAGACTCATAGGTGACTTCAGTCGCTTGTAAGAGCTGGAATACTTCAATTGCGGTCATATTCCAAATAATATCTGGCTGTGTAGAAACCAAAATCATATTAATATTTTGCGCCAATTTGTTGTTTAGATGATCTTCAACGGAACTCTGCAAAGTCCCACAAGGGGAAATAAACACCAAGCTGGCAACAGCCATTCTCTCTCATACAAACATTCGTTATTGGGCTATGAATTGCACAATATCAAGAAGTGTGATTTAGTAACTAGACAACAATACTCATTCCTGTCATTGTAAAATCATGCAACGGTGAGCTTGGTAGGATTTGAACCCACATCCTTGTAATTGCAAGTTTCACCATGTGAAAAACATCATTTGGAATTATATAAAAAAAAAATGGCAATCAACCTTTATAAAAAAAACTGGGGTCTAATTCCCAGGCTCCATCCTTCATTGGTAGCTCTCTAATGATTTCAATGTACGTCAGTTTTGTTAAACACCATTGGGAATTATACATTAAAAAAGTCCCAAAAGGTCCTAAATTTTTCTTTATCAAATTGATGGCAATAAAACTTCATATGAAACTGTTGTCTATTTCCCAGATTCAATCATTCAGAATGTTGCTCACTCCTAGAGTCCATTACTCAGAATGTTGCTCACTAATCATATTAATCCTGTTTGTCATTTATATAAAAGAGTCCAAAAAGATTCAAAAATTTATGGCAATCAAACTTGATGACAAACGATGTTTCTTTTTCCCAGGGTCCATCATTTGAAAGTTGCTCACTTAGGAGATACATAAGAGTTCCCAGCAGCCCATTAGGGGCTAATCAGTGCATTATCTATGGAACCTCTTACAATAGGTATTATTTAAATGACTTGTTAAGTGCACTTTTTTCTTTTAATAAGAATTTAATGTTCGCAACTAACTGCATACACTGCATTGAATTGCAATGTGCAGTGACCTACGGATTACATGGAAGTGGTTTGTTCAACCAAATGGTGAAGCTGAACATTCTTTTTTTGCTTTTTCCCTAGAGCTTAAAACTCCTCTGTTCGAAATGCTTAAGACTTTCTTTTGTCAGCAGAATGCATTGAACTGTCGTTTCATCAACTGTTATTAACTCTAAAAGCACACCAGGAAGTTAACATTACCTTTTTTACTTGAGATAAAAAATATAAAAAGTGCACTTAAATTGAACTGATATAAAGCTCAAAACAGGCCTCCACAAGTATTGAAACCTTTGAAAGTCAAGTTTAAGTTTTATTTTCCTTTGGCGTGGGTGATAAAGTTTGAAATCTTCCAGAATTTATGGAAGTGTCCTTCAAACACACTTGTCCATGCCATGGAAATTTACTATAACTTTTTGCATCACATGATATTGCATAACAGAATGAATTTGGCTTTGAATTTGCAACAAATCTATCCAATTCATAATGTACTCGATTTCAATAAAATCACAACTATACTGCTCAATCACCATAAAAGAACACACCTTTTATCAATAGGAACTTGAAACACAACCTGCAATCTTTGCTCCCTGATTGGATTAAAGTTTCTAACACTATTTAAGTCAATAGAGGGCGACATTTAAGGAATGTGTGATATGAACCCATGCAAAAGATGTACATGTTTTGTGGAAACGCTTTGGAAATCCTCATTAGTTATGAAATCTAAAAGTGCAAACAATTTATTTGTCCAATCAAAGAAATAGTTTTAAAAATTGTTACTTATTTCTCATGTTAGTAGCATTTGGAAGATTTGACAGGACTTTCCACCATCAGGCCTTTATTATACCCATGACACCCGCTTAAATGCATTAGGGCCCTGTGCTTTTGCTGTGGTGCCCTTTGCAAAGATACAATAAGAATGTAAATTTCCCCTCTTAAAGTGCCCCTTACCAGTTGTGCCCCTTCAAGAGCAAAGTTCATGGCCTGCAGCCGATTTCACGGAACGCTAGGATTAATCCTATATCGAGTTAGGAGGAGTTAATCATCCTAACTTAGGGTGGGTTCACTGCTTTACTTGTCTTAAAGTACCAAGATTTATCCTGACTTAAGAAGAGTTTGGTCAAATCAACGGCTGTAATGTATTCATTTCTCCATTGAAAAAAAACTAAATACACACTTTGATACATTTAAGTTAAACTTACGCTGAGTCGTTTCAGAATAGCGTTTGGGATTAGAGGTTCTCTGGCGAACGACCCTGCCTGATAGTATGGACCTCTCATTTCCATCTCATGCTTCTGTTTCTCAGCCGACAGCATCACGGCAGACATGTTGAAGTCTGGCATCCCGGATTCATCTGGGCCAAAGAAGTTATCCACAATAGACTGAAAGTCGTCCGCCACATTGTGCAATCTGGGTGTGTATAATTGGAAAAAGAAATGAGATTGACAAGTCAGTAGGGGATCTGTGTGTACCATTAGAAAAATGCATGAAATGCTAGGGCCGAGTTCAAACACTCTGATTACAGCAAAATAGTATTGGTAAACAGTTATTAGTTCTGACATACGGGACACAGATGATCTGGGTTTTTTTCTTCACAAGTTTGTTTTGGAAAACAAATTTATCCACCACAAAACCTGCAGACAAAGAAAAAGAGCAATGGAAAACAGAACTGTTCCAACAAAATTTCAAAAATTTTCAACCAAAAACATTTTCTTATTCAAGGTTTGAACCTCATCCGGCAGTGTTTCTAAAAGTTTGAACAATTGGCAATATTTAAAAACAACTTTTACAAAAATATTCAGAATGTGGATTCTTTAAAATATTGACCTTAAAAGTTAGCCTTTTGAGCAGTCGTGCTGATCAATGAGCGACAGGTAAGTGTGTTGTATTACATTAATTACGCAGGGAGCAATGATAGCATTTCCAAGTGGAACGTAATGCAAGTCTTCTGAGCAATCAACAGCTTTGATTTTATTTAACACTGTTTTTTTTCCCTTCAAAGTTAGATTTGATTTGACAACTCCAAGTTGTGCTGACATTGGCGATGTTGTTGTAGATTGTAAAGCTGTGCTTAGCCTGTGTTATTTTTTTCCCAACTGTTGGCATGTGCATTTTTTACACACCAAGGTCAGAAAATGCCAATCCTTTAATGCAATGCAATTTGAGCTGTCAAATATTATACAGTGAAAACATCCTTTGTGTGTGCATTTCTACCTCCATGGTGTGTGCAACCTTTTAAATCACTTCATCCACAATGTCCATTGACATTCACAATTTTCGCTGCATGCAGATTAGACCTGGCCTTGAAGCTTCATATCCTTAAGTCAGGCTGTGCAAATGATATCTTACAAATACAATTCAATAGGATATTGTTTTAATAGAATAAGCCACTTTTCACAAATATGTAACTTCCAATTGCTCAAATCAATATAAGGAAACCAATTGTGCCCTCAGTGTTCATGCTTCTGAATGTAACTTACTTATAGTCTGTGACCTTTTTGGACCTTTCTTTTTCCTGTTTGACTTTCAGCAGGTAAAAAGACGCCCTCATAATTTCTCCTTTTTTTGTCAGAGCCTTATGGTTGTTATCGGGGAGGGACAGTTTCATAAACCGCACCCCCCCAGTGAGTATCACAATTGAGTTTATGCCATCAGTGTAAAAATGCACTTCAAAAAGGATAGACTATAATAATTTTATCAGAATTTCATATTGTAAAATTATTCTAATAAACTTGTGTTTGACAAAACATTCAAGGACTTTTGTACCTTGACATTGTTCAACTAGACAAATTATACGGAAAAAACAACTTCTAGCCTTCTATGGTTTCAAGGTGAACACCTTTCCATGTATCATGCCAAATGTATCGTCTATGATGCAAACGTTAACAAGTATGCCCTATCTTGCAGAAATAATGCCCTTCAGCTGCTGTGGAAGGCACTGCAATATGTCAGATTGTTAAATTTAGTGGAGAGTGTTTGTTTGTTAAATCATATATGAACTTCCAAAGGCCAAAGCAATAAAGGATTGCAATTATTGAAATGTCCATAGTTTTGTAACATTTATTATAGGAGTGCTGAATTTAATTATACCAAGAAAAATGTGTTTGAAAACATGCTCTGCAAGTCAGTCCGTTTCTTGACATTTGACACTTGTAGAACAGAGTGTTTAGCCAATGTTGTGCTGCGGAAAGACCAACAGGTAACAACACTCATACACACTACAACTACGTACCCCACCCCTCCCCAAATTTCTACTCTTTCTGCATTACATTTTAAAAAGGGGATTTAATCATTGTTGAAGTGGGTTGGGTATAAGGGTGGGAAAGATGAGTTAGAACGGACAGGTGAGGAGTGGTGAGGGAAGGCAGAGGGGACAGTGTGGGGGGAAAGGCAACATTTCTTTTGTTTAAGCCATAATAATATTGAAATTTGGCCTAGGGTGTTAAAGCAAAGGTTTCTTGGGGATCCCAAGAGCGGTCAACAAACCAAGTTTGCAGTTGATATGACAAGTACTTCTCGAGATGATGCTCAGAGATATTGCTTAGTCGAACATCGACATACCTATGGGGTGGGGGGGGGGGTCCCCAGGGCATAACAAGATCTACCTAGGTTTTTGAAGTAGATGAGTTAAGAGTAAAATTATTACAAGTTCATATTTGAACAACTATAACCTACCCTTGGTCATCTAGAACATCAGTGTCATGCCCTGTATGTGAGAAACAAATACATGGGATTGTGTGAAAAAATACCTAGATACATAAATTTATCAATACTAGCTACATGTAGCAGCTATCTTCATTCCATTTCATTTCGTTTCAATTATTTCATGTGAAGCCAAGGATTCTCAGGAAAGTAAACTTAATTACTGTACTAGCCAATGGAGAGAAGAAAGGGAAGGAAGTTTCAATTTTATATGTGGGGGGGGACCCCTGAGAATTAATCCTGGGAAAACACACACACCGTCAGGTAGGGACTGACATTCTAATTTTCATAGTGCCCCTGTGTGATTTGAACAAGGGTATCAGAGGTGCCCCTAAGCCAACCCGACTACCGTGATAGTGTAAGGATTTAAAATTTAAGAAGTTTACTTGTGATCAAGCAAGTCGCTGTACTAGACATTATTCAAATCTAACATTCAGGTGGCTTATTCAATTAACTCAGTCGTTACCTTTGGGATCAAGCTGTTCATGCCATCTGTGATCCTCCTCTCGAGGCTTAACTTTGTTCACTGCATCAATTACTGCATCAGAAAAACGAAAACCCAAAACCAATGCTTAAAGGCAAGGTACAGGATTAGAAACTTACGGAAAACCTGAGGAAGTACATACAACGTAAACCGCTGTGCCTCATAGCTCAGTTGGTAAGGCATCTGCCCGGAGTGTCAGGGGTCTTGGGTTAAAATCCCAATGAGGACCATTTGATTTTCCTGTATAATCCTGCAGAAAAATAATAGCGCTTTGTATGGAAACCCAAGAAAATCCTTATTGATTATTTTGATTGCCAAAATAACAAAAATTGAAAGCTCAATAAAGTTAAAGTGACACCAAGGCCAAGTCCATGGGGCATCAGAGGCAGTAGCCCCCATGCCATTCCAGACCTGAATTTTTTAAATTAAAGATAAATCAGTGAGGTTTTTCTATTAAATAAAGGTGGGGGTGGGGGGGGGGAGACCTCCAGACACATTAATTTTGAAGTAAGTTTTTCAAGAGTTATTTTTCTGCAGGATTAATAAGAAACATTTCGAATGAAACCTGATCATGGCTCTGCTTACCCTTAGCAAAGAATTGACACAATTTACGGAAGCAGAGAACAAGCGTATTTTATGGGTCAGCAGGGATTTTTGGCTTCTGCACTTCTGTACTTCATGTAACTAGGCATTCTACGCTTACACAGCTCGCGCAGAAATTCAGCGCTTGCCGTGTAAGGGGCCATTCAAAATAGTCAATGTTAAAAAATTTAGATTTTTTAATATTGATTTACTTCACAATGTGCTATGCACTAAAGAACAAAGTACTGCCTCAAATGATGCAGATTTATCAGGTCAAAGGACTCAAACATCAGTAGTTATTTTTAATAGCTGTTCCTGGCTTAAACAAACAACTTTTTAGTTATAATCAGAAATGAAATTGGCAAGCACATAAAACTTTGTACAACAGTTTTTAGTTTGACATGACCCTTAAGACCCTCATGGCCCATTTTAGTTACTTGTTCAGTGACGGCGAACAGACATGCTATGCGCCAGACGACGATCTGGACCAGCGTGGTATTTTATTTCCTTCTTGTTTTTATCATTTTGTAAGAAAAAAAAAAAAAAAAAACACCCACCCACAATTTCACAAAAACTATAAATTTTTAAACATTGACTATTATGAATGGCCCCTAAGCGGAGAATGGTGATCGTAAGCGCAGAATTTGCGATAAGTAAAGACATGATAATGGGCCTAGACGCTTAAATCACTGGTAATGGACTGTGATCCAGAGTAAAATTTGAGCACTGTAGATGTTCTAAAAAAGGATCAAGAGTAGCAAAACTTGCTGGTAAAAAGAAAGAATATTATTGGATGTTGAAGATAGTACTTACATGCAGGATGTAGGATGGCGAGGACTATGATGGACAAAATTACTTTACTTTGGTGCACCATGATGCAGCTGAAACCTGAAAAACATAAATCCCATGGGAACATTTCCAAATTTGTTCTTTCAAAAATAAAAATAGGAATTTTTTGGGGGGTAAAAGTAAGTTTACAGATTGTTAACTTGTGTTCTCTTCTATATAAATCACTATTTTATTATTTTGCAAATCGTTTTATTGCTCAAAATACCCTGAATTTCAGATTTGCTGCTGAACTTTCTTTCAGGGTATTATACTGGATACAAAAAGGACATTAACTGGAGAACTTTACTATCCCCTTAAATAAGCTATAATGTATATACACAAACAGAAACTTTGGCCAAGTTATTTAACTGGTAAATAATTTTATCTTTGTGTCATCATTTGTAAATAATTGATGATTGATGTTGTCAACATGTATTGAAAAATAAACACTGTATTATTTTTCTCCTTTATAAGTGCAGCTTCATTTCAATTTAATAATAGTGAAGATTATCGCACTATGATTGAGCGCAAGCAAGAAGCCACAAGCTGCAATATAATATAATACATGGTGCAAGTAAAGACTGACCAGCCAAATTACTATCTTAAGGGAGCTCTCAGTGTGTTCTTGAAAGCATCAAGGGAGGGTGTCAGAGCAGGGTCTGTTTTCATGTATTGTAACTAACAATCACTAGGCATTGTTTACTAATGAGGCCTACACTTTCTTGCAGTTAATCAACACTTCAGCTGTTCAGTAGGCAGTATTAATAATTAAACACATTCTGAAAAACTATACTGTCATTCACAGACAGTACACTGTCATGACTGTAGTTGTTACACAAATTGTGTATGCCTGTGTGGAATGCAACACCAGCCCATATGCTGTTGGCGAAGGCTGCACTTTATTAATATAATGAAGAAGAGGATTTTGACAAAATCTGTTTCCTGTATTATTGAGCCGGCAAAAAACAAAACATTTCTGAAGTAAAAAGACACATCACACTAGCTTGTGCACATTGTGTGGACAGGATGGCTTAATTTTTTAAGTGTTTAGTGAATGAAAGTGTCGTTTGAACATGTAATGTAAAACTTAGAAAATCAAGATGTCTAACTCTAATCTAATGAGTTGCTGGAAATCACACTACGATGACAATCCCCATATATGACTACCTGATTAGTGACTATAGAGGGTAAGGCATTCCAGTCCAAGGCATGGTGGTGGTGGCCAGAGAAAAAATGCTGACGTGCGTGGAAAGTTGAGTGAAGAATTTGACGGGAATTTGAGTAGAATGCTGTGCAAAGTCTTGAAAAACAAGTTGAAGAGGGATTTCTGCTTAATTGTTGAGAGGTTTGACTGACAATGACATGGTTAATCCTTTAGTTAGTTTTCCTTCTAATTTCTAACACCAACTAGCCTAAAAATATTGAATAACTTGAGAGACGAATACAAGGACAAAGTATTTCATGATTTTAAAAACAAGTATTTATCCGGAATATCCTCACAGAAACAGCCTTGCACCCTCGCCGCGGAGCAAAGCATGCAACAAACAAAGCATCAACAAACTGTAAAATTGTATAAATATATCGGGCCTTTATAAATCACATTCACACAGCAACGACCCTGCCCTGGATATTAAAACCATCATCCATGGGCGACATGGATTGTTGCGATTAAGTCTTGTTGTTGTCGAAGATAGAGGACGTCGACTCGACTACAGCATTCATTCTACTTTAAAAACATTTTTACTTAGGTCTTAGTTAGGGTAGGAGTTAGAGTTAGACAAAACTAACGTCTGCTCAGTCAGTGTCTCAGTGGGATCCGGCATGTCCGGGGTTTCTGGATTGCAACTCAAAACGACGTTTTGTTTCAAGTTGAGATTCAACACTTACCGTTGGCTTCACTTAGAAATGGACCAGTTTTGACTCTTGTGTAACTTCTGTTTAGACAAATTGAGAAAAATTTACTGTTTTTCTAAGCTGGCGGACAGGGCAATCAAAATGCATAAAATTAAATGTCGTCCGTCAAAAATTAAAAGTTTACAGATCACGCACAAGGAAATAGACATGCGCAGACGGGTCCGGGGTGGGTGACCTCAAAAAAAGTTAAAAGACATGCGCAGTGGTGACCTCAAAGTTTTCTGCACACACATTGGTTGGTGTAAAGACGTTGATGGCACTGTAACCTCTTCTTCGGAGATAGAATATGGAAAAATAATGATCGTGTGGAATATTTAAATGTCTGACAAATTATAATTAAATCACACTGTTTATCATTAATCGTTTCATACCAATAATTGAAATCCAATCGATCTCTCAGAAAACTAAACTACATTATAAAGGCACTTTATATGGACACTTATTGATAACTATACTCAAAATAATTGATAGCATAAAAACTAACTTTGGAACGAGCAACGGGGAGCTGTTGATAGTATAAAACATTGTGAGAAACGGCTCCCTCTGAAGTAACGTATTTGAGAAAGAGGTAATTTCTCACTAAATTAGTAATAAAAGACTTCAGGCCTGAATCATAGTATTAGACGTCTGAAACAATGTTTTTTCTTCTTTTATTATGTAAGTTTAATAGATGTTAAATTTGCATCAGGGATAAAGAATATGAATTTTTGGTTTGTACCCATTATTATACACATCGATGTATGTAAGTTGGTATTATGTACGTTGGTGTTCACGGGTTTGTTATTTATTTTAGGCACGGGATACTTGAGTCTTTAACATTAAAAACATGTCCAGCTTCAACATCGAATCGGCCTACAATAAGGGTATATGTTCTTCTTTTGGTCACTCCCTCAAAGGGGATACAGTGCTCTCTAGTCAGTTCAATATGTATAGAGAAAATAACAGATAAGGAACACATAGTATGACTCATTCGATGTCGTTAACGTAAAGGCCTATTCACACGACCAAAGTTCCCTTTTAAGCATGGTTGTAAAATGTTGAATGTTTGACAAGATTTTGCAAGAGAACTTGGACGGTAGATTTTGTTTGCCCTTTCACATGAGGAACATTATTTGTAAAATAATATTGTCCAACCATGCTACAACTTTAGCAAGGGACCCTTGCTAAATTGATCTTGTGTGAAAGGGGCCCTTATAGACGACAACCACGCATGGCGTAAGGGGTTAGTGTGACGCAATTCTAAGCCACGCCTTCTTCACGCTGATTGGCCATATATTTATATAAGCCATAGAAAATACAGTGAGCTAGTTTTCTTGAAAGAAAAGAAGCTCATACTTGGACCTGCCGTTCGCGTGGGCATTTTTTTTTTCGTAGAGAGAGACCTTGTCTGGTTTATCAGCTTCTGTCACAATGAACCATGCATGCGTGATTGGGGGGGGGGAAACAAAACACACAGACGTGAGTCGATGTAGCTTTTAGAAGTATACATTTTGAGCGCGTGCAACACATGCACGTGTGGCGGAAACGACTTTCTATCGAAACTCCTTGAGGAGCTTTTTGGAACCTCGATTGGCTCTCTACTGTTCGGACATGCTCAGTTTGTCAGTTTCAAAACCAGCCGTCACCGGGAGCTAGCTTTATGTAACCAACCATTAAGTTGCCTTTCCGTGAGGATTTAGGTATAAAATGGTCGTTCCCTGCATGCGTGTTTAGAGTTAACGTTCTGGTGAATTCTTTGCAAGAAACTTTACCAACAAAAACATTGATGACTATCGCAGTTTTGTCACAAAAAGAGTTGTGAGACATAATAGTTAAAGTTATTCAATTACAGGCAAGTTTGTTGTCATTCAGTTTCCTGTTTGGACTTTCACTATTGGAACTGCAATATTATTGGAATCACTGCCGTAGAGCCACAGATCAGGCAGAATGAGTGTACAGCAGACCAAGTTTAATTTCTACGAGTTGCCAAACGAGACTACTATCGAAACATCTTCAAATCAGCCTGGAAATCCCGAAGTGGTTCACCCTGGGCTGCCCGAGTTTCCCCCGTCCCCGTTGTGGCTTTTCGCGCTGAAAACCACACTCTGCCTGGCTGTGCTGTTGGTTACCATTATTGGTAACTCACTGGTAGTGATATCCTTCATCAAGTTCAGGAAACTACAGACATACTCTAACTACTACATTGTTACTTTAGCGCTTGCTGATCTCGCCAGTGGCATCACACCCATTATCTTAAACGTAGCTTGGCTGATTGGCTATTGGCCATTCGGCAACGCAGTATGCATAGTGTCTGTCTTCTTGAATACGGTTTTCGTACACACGACGTTTCTACTAACCTTCATCATCTGTGTGGATCGCTACCGAGCCTTGTGTATGCCTCTTAAACACCTCCGGGAGAAGAACCGAAGACATGCTGCCAAGATGCTACTGCCGGGTATCCTCTTCCCATTTCTCTTGTGGTCCGTCGTCATACTAATTCTGCCTCAAATGGGCGTTTTTAGACCAATCCAGCCGTTCATGTGTTACATACCATACGCAAGTAACAAAGCAGTACTACTGGGCGCATCCATTGTAATATCGTGGATACCGATCGTGGGCACATCTTGTCTTTATTCCTTGATTTTCTTCAAAGTTATCCGTCGACGACGACAGAACGGTTGCTCTAAACCAAAAGTAAAGGCAAACAGTGCGGCAAAATACGGCACCGAGTCCGTCTCTGAAAACTCGTCCGTTCAACAACCCAACGGCCCGGTTCAACGACCCAATGGCCCCGTTCAACAACCCAACGGCCCCGTTCAAAACGCGTCCGTTCAACTACCCAATGGCCAAATTCAACAACCTAACGGCCCCGTTCAACAACCCAACGGCCCGGTTCAACGACCCAATGGCCCCGTTCAACAACCCAACGGCCCGGTTCAACGACCCAATGGCCCCGTTCAACAACCCAACGGCCCCGTTCAACAACCCAACCACACCGATGAGCCAGTGACGGGCAAAGAACAAAACGAAAATCCCAACAACATCGAGATAGTTATGAGATCCATTGGTGTGTCTCAACAGACGCAAATACCTAGTCTACAAAGCACCTACCGACTTAGAAGTGTCAGCAGCAGACGAGCAACTCGCACGCTGGCGTATATCATCGTCGTCATGGTCATTTCTGGGACCCCGTACTCAATTTACTCTCTTCTTTTAACCATCTGGCCTGATCTACCCAACATTCACACAATAAGCTGGGTAAGATTTGTCATATGTTAGAAGAATCAAGGTCTGGTATAGTTGAGTGAATTTATTTCGCTCCACAATTCGAATAGTACGAAGGCCCATAAGCGCCAGCAAAAAATAAAATTAAAATCCGTTATTACGGATTCGCAATCCGTTATTACGGATTAGTAATCCATTATAACGGATTTGCAATCCGTTATTACGGATTAACAATCCGTTATTACGGATTTGCAATCCGCTATTACGGATTTGCAATCCGTTTGTACGGATTTGCAATCCGTTATTACCGATTAGTAATTCATTACGGATTAGTAATCCGTTATTACGGATTAGTAATCCGTTATTACGGATTCACAATCCGTTATTATGGATTAACAATCCGAAATTACGGATTCCCTCGAGGATCCCCCAGGGCGCATGTGCTGGTTACTCATCAGCCTAAAGTGCAGTGATTTGATTGACGAGAACTATCGACTGGCGTCCGCCTATATATAATGTGGAGTCAAAGATTTGACACCACCAATATGACGAATGGTTTTACTTCACGTAGTATAGAGAAAATCGCACAAATGGCATTGTGTGCGGTCATTACATTATACTTTAAAAACATCTTTCCAACCACTTAAGTTTACTTCATAACATTCGCCAAATCCAGGGCAATATGTGCTGTTTTTAGGGACAGTGCAACGTTACATGTTAAATGTTAAATGTTCAACAAAAAATAATAATAAAACAACTGTTCATGTTTCCATCATGATTTAATTGACTTGAAATCATAGTTTTTCTGTTAAGCAAATAACGAGCGTTTTCGGAAATTTGAAGGGTATATGCATGGATACATGTAGATATATCATGACAAAAAATTCTTCACGGTGGAGACTCGACTTGATATATTTCATTAAAACTACTCAGATATAATCAATGTCAATTTTGCCAACCATGTGATGTTAGTTTGATTTTTATTCTTTTAATTATTTTACTCTGGGGACTTGGTAAGTCATTGGGTCACCCAGAATTAATGGAACTACAACTGTCTTCTAATCATTGTTCTTATGACAGTTATATAAACGAAGACGTTCTCTGAAGCACCTTCCTTACACTAACTCCGTCGGGATCCAAGATTCCTAAAAAGACGGCGGAAAGTTCCCTGTCCAAATTGCGAATCCGTAATAACGGATTACAACGAATCCGTACTAACGGATTACTAATCCGTAATAACAGATTGCGATGATCCGTAATAACGAATTGCGAATCCGTAATAACGGATTTGAAACTTATATTTTACTGGCGCTAATATATATAGGCTTCCGTAGAATAGTATTCTAACCCGAAAGTGTTCAAAGATTCACTGAAATGGCATGAAGAAAAAGATATATGGATGCATTTGATTGGATATTTAGTTTGGTATCGAGGTTGTTGAGTGTATTATGCATCTTAACTTTGCATTATTAACATGATTGTAAACCGCCCAATGACCCGCCTAAGGAAAATTGTGTAGAAATTTAGTGTGATAGCGCCCTCTTTTGAATCAACTTTTCAGCCCACCGTAAGGGGGGTACACACACACACTACCGGGGGCAGGGGACAAAAATGCTCATACAAGCACCGGTAAGCCACCGTTATGTTGACCATCTTCCGTAACTTACCTGTATGGGTGAGTCTTGGCCCAAGATGTCGGTGATCGATAGAATACTCACCGATTTATATTATACTGTCATATAACAGAGACCAGTGAGTACACTATCCACTATCGACCAATAAAGTATTGGGCCATGACTAGGTGATGGGCTTAAATCCCTGCTCAAAACCCTTGCTCCTGTTACATCATAGATTGGACACGTCCGATGGGTATGGGGGCAAAGCAAACGCACCACTTCTGGTGGGACGAGCAGAGTTACTATATATTATAGGCCATACTGTTCATAACAGCGGCTCTTTTCAGAGCCTATTTATTATTGTTCCAGGGAAATCGGTCGCCCGGAGGTATTCCTCCACGTGGGCTGTAGGAGGATGATTCAAAAGACGGGGCTATCAGAAGTAGTTTATACAAACTTTGCCGAATTGAAGGGGGGATCTCCGGGGAGGGTAGGCTTATACACTCCTGCCACACCTACACTCACACAAAAGATATTTCATATGTACCCGCAAGTTAACTTAGTAACCTTATTTTTGTTATTAATCCCACCATGCAAAGCTTGAAACATCACTTACTGTTAATAACACATAGGGACATTGACTCCCAAAGTGGCCAAACAAAGATTGCTGTTTTGACGACATGGTAAATATTTTGGCACATCGTGGGGGTTAATAGTTCATCATTATCTGTGCGAAAAACACCTCAATTACTAAGGCCTTCCGTCTTGATTGTTGAATGAATTTTTCTGTATTTGTTTTCTTCTTTTCGTTTTGGGTCTTCAAACCATTATACAATAGTTACAAGACTAACAGCGAATGCAGCCAGCACACGCGCTGCCCAACCGCTGTTTGGGACAAATCTCAACATGATAATTGCGGGTTTTTTTCTGACATGATTGATAACTGATGGAAAACCTTCATCTTCACATGATGTTATAAGCAGAGGAAAAATAGGGTCCATGTGTGGAGTGGTATGATTGTGCTCTACACAATTCAAGTTAAAATCGGGTTGTTTTTCTTTTACATGTTACCATTTTTGTCTTTATTTTCCTGTTTCAGTTGGTTGGCAACATCGTCCACTTGAGTAGCGCCACCAATCCGCTGTGCTATGCCACCTGCAACCCACTATTCAAGCAGGCCTTTATTCGCTTACTCTGCTGCGGTCTACGGTGGAGAAAAAAAAATAACAAAGCAGTTTTATCATCTGGACTATATACTAAATAATAAAGTGGACATTGTACATTATTGATAAAAGCGTCCTTACTCTATGTTAAAAATGTGTCACAATTACAAGTTTATGTTTGTGTTCCATTTTTGTAAAGGCCACAGTCATTAACATTATAGTTATTCACAAAGCATGAAGGTGGGTGTTTGGAGTGGGTGTGATGTTTGTTGGGGGGGGGGGGTTGCATATGCAATCTGCACGGTTCGCACTGTAATAAAGTTAATTACTACCATTGTAACAAAACTTGCACTGTCGTACACAGATGATGATCGTAGATTAATGTAGGAGGTTAGGCAGTGTACACTATTGGTGTTTACTCAAAACAATTATCAGCATAATTCTTACTTGGTAACGAGTAATGGGAAGAGGTTGATAGTATAAAACATTGTGGGAAACGGCTCCCTCTGAAGTGACGTAGTTTTTGAGAAAAGAAAGTAATTTTCGACAAATTTGATTTCCATGCCTCAAGTTTAGAATTTGAGGTCTCGAAAGCATCTGAAAGCAGACAACTTCGTGTGACAAGGGTGTTTTTTCTTCCATAGTTATCTCGCAACTCCGACGACCAATCAAGCTCAAATTTTCACAGGTTGGTTATTTCACGGAGGTATCCTACCTCCATGGTTATTTGATGCATATGTTGGGATACACCAAGTGAGAAGACTGGTCTTTGACATTATTACCAATAATGTCCATTGTCTTTAATCCACAAGAGGGCGCTATTCCAGGCTCCACTATAGGCTATCACTCAGGTCTCTGTACTCAGATACGTAGACTAAACGAAAACAGATTTACCAAGTCTAGCTGATTATTTAACACGGAGATTTATTGGTGTTCAATGTCAGAAAATAAAATAATAAATAAAGTGTAAAAACTTGTTAAAACTTCATTAATAAAACAACGTTTACATGTATAAATCAACTATGGTTCACTTCACGACTCCAGTCACTCTGGCTCACTGTGCCCCGTGGTGGCGCTGTACCTCGTGGTGGCGCTGTTTGTTAGCAACTGGCTCATCGGACAGTCACACAATGTACTCATAAGTGAATAAGGAAGTTTTGAATAAAATTGATGAAATAAATCTCACTTAGTCACGTTGATTGTGTATACTTGTATTTGGCCAGTGGATGTCAAGTTGCTATGTTTTTTTAACGTGGACAATAAATAAATTTATCTATCTAATCTTATAGTCCACTGAGTTGCCTGCTGGCTTACCTATATCAAAAATACGTAATTTTGTGTGCAGGGGATAAAGAATACAACATGTTATTTACCCTTACCAAATTTGTATTACTAACTCCCGAGTTCTGTCAACAAAAACCCCGGAACAATATTGATTCATCTCAATCTAGGACTTTGTGATTAATGCTTTTCTTACATCTCCAACAATTGTTTGTGTCCAAAATCGCGTAGTAGTGTAGATGTATATGTGCAATCATGGGTTCAACACAATTCAACCGAGTTTGAAAAATCAACCGTCGTAAACCTCGTGGTGGCGCTGTTTGTTAGCAACGGGCACAGACGAGAATAACCTGAACATTATCAATGAGCCTTTACATCTGACACACTTCGAGGCTCGTGAGTAACGGATACAGAATTGAGAGATTTCTCTGACCATAGAGGGCAGGAGCTGTAGCTGGCAATTTTCAAGATCTGGCCGCGCACTCTAAGAGACAGGACACTCTCTGGCTCACTGAAACCTGCCAAATGAAAATCTAGAATAATGAGGTTTTATTGTGACCAAATTATTTGAATGCGGTCCATTAGGCGAAAGTCACGTTCTCCGGCCCTTTCATCAATAAAGAGCAGCAACAAATCAAGGCAGACTTTTACTCGGAAAAAAGGTAATAAGATTCCGCAAAGGCCACCCATTAGCATTATCTTGTGTCGCAAACCAGACACCCAAAATAAAGCCCAAACCATAATCGGTTTTAAAGGGAATTGACGTTTGGTAATCACTCATAAAATTAATGGCAATAAGTTTGCTGCACCTCATTTGTGGAACAGTCTCCCTCTACTCATCAAACAAGCCACCTCTATCTCAAGTTTCAACTTCTCAAAACATATCTGTTCAATTCATAATAATACATAATTATTCGTTCCTGCGAGCGCTTAGAGACTTTCATTTTGAGGTGTTAGGCGCTATAAAAATACGGTTGTTATTATTAATATCTATGGTTAAATATACGTCAACAGCTTTCGATTAGAATAAAGCAATTTTAGAAATATATCTTTTCGAATTAGTGTGGTTATATACCCCAACATTTTAATATGAGAAGCGTAACTGTCATTAACGCTTCTCATATTGTGTATTCCATTTAGGGATAATTCCTCCTGCGTTGGCAAAAATTCGCACCGGTTTTTCAGTGATATCTCCACAACGCAACCACTTGTTATAGTTTCATTGTATACATCTACCTTATAAGATTAAACTACAATCAAAGGTTTTCAAAAGAGATAGGTGTTACGCCTTCAAAGGCACAGGATGATGAACGATGTTGATTATGTGCACCTAATTTAGAGTAATGTAAAAGGCACCTGGAAATATAATTTTTTTTCTTTCAAACAAAAGAGTATATGCTTACGAACAATAAAACAATATTTTTAGTAATTGTTTGTCACGATTTATATGTTTAACAAATATATAAAGTTGTTTGGGGGGCTGACTCCGCCTACCCCTTTTGTGACGTCAATCGAGGCAGACTTTGCCTGCAATGCATATAGTAAACACACGTGCAAAGTACATGTACGTCCAAGTCGTGAGTTGGTACGTTTCAAAAAGTGTTTTTTCTGCATTCAGCAGCAATACACCTGGTCGGCATTGCCGGAAAAAAACAAAAAAATCTTTTTTTGAAACGTACAAACTCACGACTTGGTCCGTACATGTACTTTGCAATTGTGTTTACTCTACGCATTACAGGCAAAGTCTGCCTCGATTGACGTCACGAACAGCGCCCTCTCGGGTCGGGGTCTACTCTTAAATTTGTAAATAACATAAGAACTGATTTTTTAAAACCTTAGTTAACTGTTTATTCACATTCCACTCATCAAAGCACATAAATTAGTGACAAAAGCTTTATTTTGAAACAATACCACTTCCATGTGACTTTAAATACACTGAACTGCAATGTGTGTGTGTTTGTCATCGGTTGTTTGCACACCCAAACTGTTATCAGAATCAGTGGGTGATTGTAATGGTGTCAAGCTTAAGGCACATGACACCTTTGATAATTGTCAACAGACCAAACTTCTCTCTTGGTGTATCCCAACATGTGCATAAAATTAATTATTAATTCCGAGTGAACATTTTAGCTATTTGGTCAGCTAAGTTGCAAACAAAATGAGAGACACCTTTGTTGCACAGTGTGTGCTTTCAGAGAAAGGTTTGAGGCTTTTAAAAATCTTTCTCAGACTCAAATATTTTAGAGGGAAATAATATCTCTTTCTCAAAAACTGCCTCACTTTAGAAGATGCAATTGTGTCCCCCATGCATGCCTGTCCGCTCCGGACACTTTTGCATATGCAATCGTGTCCGGGGCTATGCAAAAACCGTCCGGTGGACATGTACATGACTGTACATGTGCGCGTGTAAGCGCGAGCGTGCATGCACTGAACCTACATACTTGTCTATGCAACATGAATAATCACGTATTTTATGGTTGCAGCGACTACCCAACGGCCGAACATTTCCCGTGTCATTCATGACATGCACTTAGCTTGTAAAAAAAATGGCGAACGTGTTCCGTCGACTTAGGGCGTTTAATTTACTGCATGGACGGTTTTGCACGGGGGCGGACACAACTGCATATGTAAAGGTGTCTGGGCGGACACAATTGCATTATGCAGCAGCGTCCGGGTGGACACGATTGCATATGCAAAAATGTCCTCCGAATAGTATTGCATAGAGGACATGATTGCATGCGACACCGTTTCTCACAATGTTTTATACCATCAACAGCTCTCCATTGCTCGTTATCAAATAAGTGTCTCTATGCTACAATAATATTATTTATATATGAGTATTACACATAGAGCTATATATGTAGCTCTATGGTATTACAATATTACCCAGCAGCCGATTTCACGCTGGGATTAATCCTATCTCAAGTTAGGACGCGTAACTCGTCCTAAATTAGGAAGGGTTTAATGCGTTCTAAACGTCAAAATGCTTACGGAACTTATCTCGTCAATGAGTCCTAAGATTAATTCTAAATTATTAGGAAGAGTTTGGTGGAATTCGACGACAGTGCCTTTAATACATCAACCAGAAATACAACTCAATAAAAATTCAATTGCGTGGGGGAAAAAATACATCTCAGGATCATGTCCACACTGCGTTCTGGAACATTACGCCTCAAGACTCGGATCTCCAAGTCCTACTTCTGACTGAGGCATACTCGCAGAATCGGAAGTCAATAGGCATTTCTTTTGACGTTAACTGTTGATTTTGAAAGATGAGCTATAATGCAAGGTTAGTTAAGGTTCGAGTATGGTCATTGAACAAGCCTGTTCAAAGAGTATATATTATGATGGAGTGCTCAATAAAATGTACCAAACTTTGTTTTGAGGGGTCACTATTTGCTATGGTTGTGTTTGCTCACCTCGTCTTCAATTTTTAACATTCGCAGTTGCAGTAATGATAACACTATTGTGGAAAGAGCAGTAATTACATAGCCTACATCAGATGATTGCATCTCTGACAAGTGGCTTGTCACGAACGCAGAGGGTCAGACTTGGGACATCAATATCGAAAATTCTATATATCAATGTGAAGATGATGATCTATTATTTTTATTTAAAGATAGTGATGCTAGTTTGATATTGAACATTGAGCATACAAGTAGGTTTGTACAGTGAAGTTCTAATTTGCTATTTCGAAATTGGACATTCAGTTTGGTACAGTGAATGTTTTACTTTTCAGTATTATAAAAATATGTACATTGGACGTTGCTTTACAAACCTATGTGAATGTACACTAGATATTCATAGTATAGCAACGTAGTGTTCACATGAAAAGTAGACATTCGCTGTACAAACACGTTAGTGTCCAATGTCCAAAGCCTTTCGCTGTATAAACAGATGATTGCTTTCCTGACAAACGCTGTCCAGACTATGTTCAGTCTTTCATGTTTCGACGACACACGCAAATTAACCATAACAATGCTAACATTTTACACACAGCAGTTAAGTTTGTTCAAATTCACCACAAAATCAAACATAGTTTTTGGTACAGGCAGGGATGTGTTGTTTATTGCATTTCTGTCTTATATAGGCAGGATTGTTGTATATACCAGATCGCATAATATAGTAGAAAGATGTCAGCTTTGATTTCTCTCTTGAACTAGATCTCAATTGCAATCGATATTTTGTGAAGCTGCAAATCAATTGCAGCAAATGACCTCGCGTTTCAACCGAGTTTGTGACAGCTTGACATAGAACTTGAACCATTGAATGAAAAATATGTAATATGTATGCCGACGGATTTGATATAGCCCATAGTTTTAAACACAAGCAAATGGAGTTTTAGAGTGTTTGTGGCTCCAAGGAGACCAAGGCAATGTTAAAGAAAAAGTGAAAATTCCTCCTAGACAGCGCCCTTATTACACCATTCCTTGCAGCTTGAAGTGGGACTTAAAAACATTCATATTCAAGATCTACTCATTCTCAAAAAGTATAGAGTCCTTATGGAGATGAAAATAAAATGACAAGTCTCTCACTTTAAAGACACTGGACACTATTGGTAGTTGTCAAAGACCAGTGTCCTCACTTGGTGTATCTCAACATATGCATAAAATAACCAAACTGTAAAAATTTCAGCTCAATTGGTTGTCGAAGTTGCGAGAAAACTAGGAAAGAAAAAAACACCCTTGTCAAACGAAGTTGTGTGCTTTCATATGCTTGATTTCGAGACCTCAAGTTCTAAATCTGAGGTCCGAAATCAAGTTCGTTGAAAATTACTCATTTCCCAAAAACTAAGTCACTTCAGAGGGAGCCGTTTCCCACAATGTTTTATATATCAACAGCTCCCCATTATTCTTTACCAAGTAAGGTTTTATGCTAACAATTATTTGGAGTAATTACCAATAGTGTCCACTGCCTTTAAAATTGTGTTTAATAATGGCACTGTGTTTGATACCCTTCTTTAATGCGCATTTTTTGTCCCCAAAAAAGACATCGATACCGCCACATTTCAAGTATGGCCTGTACGTTTGTGAATGACTTGTTTTTCTCCCATCCGTGATTTTTTTTTGATGAATTTCAATCAAAACAGTATTGAGTTTAACCTTTAACCGGGCAAAAACTCCTCTTTACAAACACTTTTGTTTTTTTTATGTTCGATGGTCAAATTTCGCTAAGAAAGAGTATAAAATAAAAAGGCAATTTACACATATTTTAAAGTGAGACTTGTAATGTTTCCATTTATAGCTTTCATTAAGACTCATATTATTATTTGTGTTTACCATAACACCAATGTGTGAGTACTGAATACTTTCCCGAGCTCTGTGAAAGAAAACAATTACAGGCAAATAACTCGTGTTGGATTCGAACCCACAACCTTTGCCAATCTAGAACAGAATTTCTTACCACTTATAAACCAGCGAGATTGACCGGTAGCCAGAGGCAGTTCTGATACTATAATTGTGCATCGAGAGAAAAACAAAATTAGTTTTGGAAAATGAGCGCACAAACTGAATTTGACTTTGGAGCCCCTCTCTCCCAAAAAAGAGCGTCTAGAAGAAAAGCAAATAAAGAAAAAATGGGCATGCTACTTCTTGTTCTCCACAGTTCTTTTTCAAATACTCGCATGAATCATGGTCAATGAAAAGTGAATCAACAAAGTGACAAATAAACAAATCCATGCACGAGAAGAATCGATCTAGCTAATGGAGATAAACAAATTACACACGACCAGAACAAAATATAGTCTGGAGCTCCATATTGATGGCTTGACACCTTTTATCGGTCTACTTTAACTAGCACTCAAGCATAGTGTACACAGACCGGAAAGTATAGGGATAATTTGATATCACATTGTTAAGGCACGCTTGTGATTTTAGCTAAAGAAGCCTATGAACGTATAGTATACAGCGCTGACACACATCGGTGTAAAGGTAAAACCCAAATAAATAGTCTTTATTTAAATTAAACATCTACTATAAATCGTTGCGGTACCCGCAACTAGGATTCGAACTGCATCTAGCTATACCGGGTAATCTCGATGGTTTAGTTGGTAAGACACCATGGGTTCAATTATTTCATAGAGCTGCTTAAGCAGGACAAAAATAGCTGAGCGCAAAAAATTGTGCTTACCAGAGTAGGTTACCTCAGCCAGACTGCCTTTCCACGTGCACATTTATATGAATGGTGTCCCGCTCGTTTCTGCTTAGGCGAAAATTGTTAAGTAATATTTTGCGCTAAATTGGGCCCTGCTCCAGGATTGCAAAGGTCGAGAATCGAATCACACCGTCACCGAGATGCCTGTGGTTTTCACAAAGCTCGCTCGAGAAAACACTGAGTATACGGTGCAACTGACACACATTGCAAGGGTCAAACCAAAATTAGTAAAGAAGCCTGTTTATTTATGTGCCAAAGCATTCGCTGTAATAAATGAAGGGATGTTCACATGGTATCACACATTGCAATGATGCAGATTAAACAATTGCATTTGCACTGTTGCTTTTTTCATTAGTTGTCCCACGTCAGTAAATCCATATAGAAATTTAGTTCACATCAATGCACAACATGTTTGCTTGAAAAGCAAAATTGTGATTTGAATATCGATGGTTAGAGCAAACACACACACACACACATATCAAACACGCTCTAAAAACATCCCGGGTCAGAAATGAACCGGATTCCGGGTCCTTGAGAGCCTTGCCCTTTCCTGGAGCAGCGGCCTATACAGCAAATGATCCTACATGTCATAGGTTTATGTAATGTGCTGAACCACAAAGTTGATACCCAACTTGATGCAATTTCATTTGGCTTCAGCACTTATAATACAATTAATTTTGTTGACGCTTATGCATTTTCTCTATTGCAAAATATTCGAATAGAACTCTCAACTTGATCTATCAATGATTATATTATACTTACAAAGTAGGCTACAAGAAAACACACAAAATTACTTTACATAGACCGAGAAAATCCACTCTATGATATTTGGCACAATCATTTTCTTTAAGTATTATATATACACCCATTTCTGTACATTATAAAGCCATATCTTTTTGATCCTTTGATATCTGTTGTATACAGTCTCTCCGAGTATAATGTAAATTTGTTATATCATTAGATTACAGCAAAATTCTAAAATCGGAAGTGTTTAATATAACTTCACTCCAGCAACGCTCGACAAATGAATGATACAAATTTGACCAGATAGGATTTTTCACCACACTCAATCGATTGTCAAAGATTCGTTCATTATTTAGTGAGGGGTGCCCTGTGTATAATGGAAAACCTAGCCTACTTTCTATTGACAAGCTGCGTCCAGATGACGTACATCCAGACCTTTTATTGTGATTTTACCCATTTTGTGAAATCGACGACTCGTATACGGTTTGCATTGGGTGACTCCATGGTAAATAAAGTCACACCAGACGCACGTTGTTTCAACACTTATCATCTCGCATCTGTGTTGTACGCTACTGCCTTACACAGCCAGTCCAACACCGAAACATAACAGCGATACATCAATTGCAACACATTCACTCTCTGTAGCTCTTTTTTTTTAAATAACATTCAAAAGAGATATTCTCATGGTGTTACCGCGTACCCTTTTTTAGTAATAGCATTTCTGCGGACGCAACTTTTTCTTGAAAGGTTTAAGCACAATCAAGGAATTCGTATCCACAACATCGATGGAACTCAACTCAACCATGCAGCAAACGACACAAATGTGGACCAATGATAGTGGCTTGTTACCGAGTTCCAATGACACTTACTATATATATGAAAATGAGTTGGAGCTGAACGACAGCTACTGGGCCAACATCTCATCATCTGATGAACCTGAGAACGTTCCAGGGTTCTCGTATCCAAAACTCCCTCATCTGACTCTTAAAGTTATCCTTTGCACAACAGTTCTTGTTTTAACTCTCCTCGGAAACGTCCTGGTCATCTGGGCGTACGCAACGACCAAGAAACTCCGTACCTACTCGAATCATCTGATCATCGGCTTGGCCGTAGCTGATCTGGTCAGTGGTGGGATTACACCAGGAGCAATCAATATGACATGGTACTTTGGCTACTGGCCTTATGGTGAATACTTCTGCCTCGTTTTCGTCTACACCAACCATATTTTCATTCATGCTACATTTCTAATGACGATGATCATCTGCTTCGACAGGTTCTGGGCACTGAACATGCCGCTGCATCATCTGAAAGGAAAGTCAACCAGACGTGCGTATTCCATGATAGCCGTTGCATACATCGTACCGGTCTTGATTTGGACCCCTTTAGTTATAATTTTTCCCTACACTGGGGTGACTATTAAGATAGAACCTCCAGCATGCTTTCCATCCTACGGTCTTCATCCATATCTACTTCTGTTTGCAGTTCTGGCTTTATCTTGGATACCAATGATTGCTACAATAATTCTCTACGCGTTTGTCTACAGTGCTGTTATTCGGAAAGGCCAAGGCAACAAACGAAGCACTGGTGAACGAATCAGTTCCGACTTCACGGACAAAAAACTTTCTAGAAAAGTACAGTCAAAAAGATCTGTTAAAGATATTCACATAAAGAGATACAGCACAAATGCAGCTCACATTAATGGAACCCAGAAGAAGGCTAACAGCCAAAGTTGTGAGCCACCTGAAAGGGACATCCATTCGATGACGCACAAACGAGGTACAGAACCACCAACCACCAATACAAATACACTCAGCAACGATCAACCTATCATGCACATCCAAGACAGCATCCAAGTTCTCAGCAATGGGCACACTGAGTCAATCGAAAATACTCATGAGACAAACTGTGACTCATCTGCAAGAACAGCTCAAGACACACTCAGCAAAGCTCCCATGGCGAAGGACGGTCCAGATACTATGTACACTAATAGAGTTTTTAGCGTGTCTAGAGACCTAGGTTTCACAAATCAAGGCTTCGAAGACACTGAGGACTGTAACAATCACATCACACACTCCCTGAAGGTTCCCCAAGCAGTCTCCCGGCCAGGCAAACCTATTATCAAGCAAAGTTCATCAAGGAGATCGAAACTAGAAAGCCGGCTGGCCAGTATTCGAGCTACCCGTACATTGACTTGGATTCTTATCATGATGCTTATATCCGGACTGCCTTGGTCAGTAACTCCTATACTACTTTACACCATACCAACACTTAAGGTCTCACCATACACATCAATGGTAAGCGCACTTATTATTTTTTCGCATTTTGTTACATATACAACGAATGTGGGGTTAAAATTTACACCTGGGGTGTTGTCAAATATTCCCCAAGAGAGAATAAAAACAATCATCATCGGGTATTAAAGTAAGTGAGCAGTTATACACATTGATTCAAACCGGGGACCTGTACCAAAAGAGGACAATAAGAGGTCCACGGTTGCATGCGTATACGAGCGAAATTGGTGTTATTTTAACACTATTGTTGTAAACTTTCGGTATCGAAAATATGTGTGACAACACCCATATGGTGCAAATTTTAACACACCGGTTTTTACAGTGTGTCTGTTGATGGTATTACTTGACGAAGAGAGTTTCAAATAAATGTTTATTAGGATTAAAAAACTTACCTGTTGTTCATTCTAATCAAACTAACCGGACGAACAAACTGGACAAACAAAGCAAGTAATAAAACGCAATACGAATACTCAGGAGACCATGCTTGATCAATAAAACCCATTAACCAGAAACTCCAAAATATGCAAAATCAGTTTCAAGAAATCTATAATGCACTAAGGACCTTATAGTTCTGAACAAACGAAAACACAAACAGAATAACAAACCTTTAATGGTCTTTAAGTTTATCATCTGGAAAAAAAAATCATTCAGATCAATATGTTTCTCCTAAACTATGGGCACTGGCCAGCTTCAATGGTGACATGAGAACGGATCCTGCATGATGTTCAGCGGAGTGTGGGTTCAAGTCCCGGTCATGACACTTGTGTCCCTGAGCAAGACACTTAACTACAGCTGCTTCTCATCACCCAGGTGTAAATGGGTACCTGTGAGGGCAGAGATGGTTCTTGTAATTGATTTAGCCGAGTAACCTAGCGCATATTAATGCTACACAGGCTAGGCTGGGCTGTATACTCCTCCCCAGGGAGCTGAGATGGTTTAAGGACTGAATTAATGCCAAGTGACCAGAGGTATCAATGTTGCAAGCGCCTTGACACTCCCTTTAGATGTGAAAAGCGCTTGCAAAATTTGTTGTTATTATTATTATTATCCCATTCTCTTGATTTGGTATTTTTCCCCTTTATTATTTTGTAGTTTTTGGGGTGGATGGCTCACCTGAGTAGCCTCGTCAATCCGTTCTGCTACGCCATCTCCAATCCATTATTCAAGGCGGCCTTCCTTCGTATTCTTCGCTGCCGTAAACCAGACCGAAGATCAAATAGCTCTGCTGAAAGATCGCGACAGCGAAACAGTCAAGCATCACAAAATAGAAAGTAAGACTATTACAGTGGAGACTTTGGAACGCTAGGTGGCAGCAGACTTACCAGGGGTGTGTTTTTGCGGTCGTAACCGATAACTGTTGTTTAATTTAACCACAGGCCAGTTAACGAAATTAAGTTATTGGTTGCAGCCGCCAAAACGTACCCCTGGTAAGTTTGTCATTGTTAACGTATAGTTCTTAGCAAGCACACATTACCGAGAACGATTTGCCTGGCAAATCTGCTGCCACCTTGCGTTCCAAAAGTCAATCATTCGCATGCCGCACAAGGCTTGACCTTTATCTTGTTGCCGCCATCTTGTTTTTCTTCAAAACAAAGGCTGGAAGGAAGAATTTTTTGGCACCCTTTGGAGAAATGTGAGCTATATTTGGTGACAAAAGACAAAAATAGCTGTGTGTAACTTTCGCTAACATTTATTGAAACTCACCCAGTGCAAGACCCAAATGTAAAATGGTAAATGAATTCTCATTCACACCTTGAAAACATCCGGGTCTTTTTTTAAGAAATCCATAACCCTATAGACCCATTGGACAATCTGCGCCTATTGTTGGTCAGGCTGACCTGGAACTGACCCGGAAACTGTTTTTAACATGGGAATTTGGCTCAGACTCTGCGCAGTTTGACTCTTTTCTGGTATCTTTGATACAGATTCCGGGTCATTTTGACCCAGATGTAGGTCAGGTCACCGGAACCGAGTCAACTTGACCCGGAAATGTTGAAGTTGTTACGATCAAGAGGGATTATATGAGACCAATTATAACACGAGATGGCTGATATAAAATGAATCAATTTAAGTAGTCTTAAGATAAACTTTTACAAATTAAGAATTCATAAATCAAGGTTAGAGTATATAAGAAGTATAAATACACCTTTGAAAGAAGCTTCGCATAATAGCTGTTGCACTGTTCCAATATTGTTTAGAGCAAATTATTGATATGGTAAAATGAATGTTGCACATAAAGCAGCCTGAAATTAAGGTTCTTCGGCAAAACTTTGACCAACCCGTTCAGTATTTGGTTATGTTTACTAAGAAAGCATTGTCCAATTACGTCAGTAATTCACAGATAGGGCCCGTAGCAGGGCCCAATTTCATAACAGGCCTATAAGCCCCAAAATCTGCACAAACGCACGATAACGTCAGTAATTCACAGATAGGGCCAGTAGCAGGGCCCAATTTCATAACAGGCCTATAAGCCCAAAAACCTGCACAAACGCACAAACATATCTTGCTAAACAAAACTAATTTAGGTTACCGGCCAGAAAAGCATACAGCTCATTAATGCAACTGTTGACCCGATTTTTTCTTCCAGATCATTTCTATTAAAATGGTGGCCCTTGCCTCGATTTCACAATGCACGAAGATTCATAAAATGACTTGCAGTGATTTGTATTTCTTGATTTGACTTGAAATGGTTTATTCACAATTATCATTTTGCAGTGATTTGTATTTCTTGATTTGATTTGAAATGGTTTATTCACAATTATAAATGTATTCGCGGCATGCATTTGTATTTATAAAAAAAACCTTGGAATGCAACAACAAAGGCGATATCTGGCAAGTTCTACAACATCAACTCAACATAACAAACACACAATCTCAAAAATGCATCCTTGTGGAGCATTTACACACATTTTTCTTGTACAGCACATCAGTCTTTAGAATTCTCCAAGTTTATGGCGTCCTCTATTTTCTTTTTTTGTTTTGTCATGAAAATAAGGTACCACGAAAACGAGCACACACACTCATACATTCCTTAAGAAACACTTAAGAAACCCATCTCTTCAACACTGTAAATAGAACTGTGTGTCCGCATGTGTTTCCAGTCCCTACATTATGTGGACTTCTCTTGTTCTCAGGTCCAAACTTCTTATTTAGTTCTAAAAACAGAAGCCACACAACACTTTTAAAAACGGCAATTGTTTTACGCTTTACGGCAATTGTAAAGCCAATGCTCAATTTAGAATCAGTTATAATTTTTTGGTAGCAATTCTTGATTACGCCGCCAGTCATATTTGCATAATTCCTTTAAATTCTGCAAACGGAATCAGACAAGAATAGGCTATTATTACAGCTTGTTTTTTTGTTATCGGTTGATGAGCTTCATTAATTTCATTTTTTAGACACATCAATATTTTAGACTAAGTTTTTACAGCTGTGTTTAAAATGAAATTACTCCATTCTTCGCCACTTCTGAACCGTGCTGGTTTAATTCTATGTCACAATGCCATTCTTGTTCCCTAAGGGGTTAGTATTATCTAGGCCGTTTCCGAACACAGCCATATGGATCCAAAGGTATAATTAACATTCACAAAGTGCCCTTGGTAAAACCCAGCAGTACCAACTCGACCTGACGATGTGACCTAGTTAATAGGCTTTCCCAGCGGAGTTACACATTTATATAGCTGACTGAAAAGAAAAAAAACCATCACTAATTAAATTGTATAGTAAATTTGTTACACCGATGTATTTATAAGCACTGTGTACTCAATCAGTAATTTCCGATGTTCTGTAATAAAAAATCCACAGCAAAATCACTCGGCTGGGATTCGAACCAACGACCTTTTTATAGAGCAGATGTTTTACCACTAGACGCACAGAGCATACCTGGTGATGGCTAGAGGCAGTTCGAATCTTAGCAGTGGATACGATTTAATTAAAAAATTATATGAAAGAATGAAATATAATTGTAATTCTATGAATAATAATGAAGTACAAGTCGAAGAGGGATTGCATTCCTTCCTACGTGATGGCATGCGGATCACACAATACATTCAAAGGTTGTATTGTTATTCAAATAAGTCCATGGGGCGATGCCTGTTTATAAAGGCCCGGACACAAGTCCTGAGCCATCTTTTCTGAGGTCATATAGTTTTTTGACCAAACAGTAATAGGAGGGTTCAAAACCCAGCAGCGGGCGGGACTCTCTTTGACTTGTACTTCATTATTATTTATAGAATTACAATTATATTTCATTCTTTCATATAATTTTTAAATTCTATTTCATAACATTCGTACAAGTCTTCAGAGGGATTGCATGTTCAAAGTAGATAAATATTCTGTGATGGTCAAAAAATGAAAAACCAGGTCAACAAACCGTATGAGGAACTCTTGATTTATTATATTTAACATAAATAACAAAGTATTACATACATGTATTAGAACTAAGCACTACTTTACCTAAGGATACTTCCTCGGTTGGCTTATTATAAAACTTAGCAAATGTACTTGCATTTGACCAGTCGGCTGTTTTCAGAATTTCTTGGAGCCTTACCCCATGCGCAAAAGCTGCCGATTTAAGCTGCACTGCGAAAACTATGAGCAGTGTAAACAGAGGGATCTATTCCCGCTGCACATAAAACGGCTTTCATCCATCGAGCCAATGTTCCAGTGGTTACTTTTTTATGTGGCTTTTTGGTTGATTATGAACAGTTTAGTGTCTTCACTAACTGTTCTAAGAGACTCAGTACGATCCAAGTAATCGTTCAATGTGCGGAGAACACATAACTTTGGGTTCTCATCAAGTTTTGGTATAACTATTTTGTTATGTCCCAATCCTCTTTTTGGGCAGTTCGTTTTCAATAAATCCAAAAAGGAAATAACACGGGAATTAACTGATATATTCAAGTGACTAGTATCTATACTAGCCAGCGTTTGGGTTCTTTGAGCTGATACAAGAGCTATTAGAGTTAAAAGTTTCTTAAAACTAATAAAGAAAGTTCATTGTTAACTGGCAATGATTTTAAATAATCTTAAACAATTGAAACTTTCCATGTTTTTGAGTATCTCGGTTTCGGGGGTGTTGTATTTAATACTCCCCTCATTAAACGTACTATTAGAGGGTGTTGTTCCGCTGCATGTCCCTCAATTCTAGGTAGGGCTGAATACAGAGCTGATCTGTAACTGTTTAACGTGGAATATGATTTTCAGTTTGAATGAGCCTTGGCTAAGAAATTTACTAAGTCTGCTACAGTGGGAGATAATGGATTAACTTGTTGTCCACTACACCAACTAGTCCAGCTTTCCCAAGCTGATTCATATTGCAGCTTTGTACTTGACCGCCATGAGTTTGCGATGAGGTTGGAAGCTTCTGCCGAAAAGCCTTTTGTTTTCCAACATTCCCTGATATGACCCAAGCGACCAGGTGCAGGTTTGGAACCGGCAGTAGTGGTTGATGCATCAGACAAAACTCTGGTAGTTTGATTGGGTTTGCAATTACCATCTGTAGCAACTGTGGAAACCACGGTTGGGCCTTCCATAGAGGGGCGATGAGAAGGCAAACAGGAGTTTGCTCTCGTGATATTTTGTCCAAAATTCTACAGAGCAAACAGAAAGGTGGAAAAATGTAAGGTGATATACCAAACCACTGCATTGAGAAAGCGTCAATGGCCCATGCGTTAGAGTCTGATTTCCATGACACATAGCAATCTATCTTATTATTAATATAAGATGCAAACAAATCAACATGTTTATACAACATCCCAGATTATACGTGAGTTGAGACTCAATTTTTTATTAAATTTCTTACGAGAAAGGTAATCTGCAGTGGTATTATCTACTCCTGCGATATGGGTTGCGGATAGAGTAATATTTCTTTCGATACACCAAAGGAAGATTTTTGATGCGAGGTCATTAAGGGACCAACAGTTCCCCCCCATTCTCGAAATATAAGACACCGCTGTGCTATTGTCTGATTTGATCAGAACATGAACATTATTGAGAGTTTCACAGAGAGTTAGCAATGCATTTTGAGCTGCCAATAACTCTATATTGATATGCAACTGTTGTTGGGTTTTGGACCACGTTCCCTGTGTGTAAGAGTTGTCCGTTTCGGAGACTGCATCCCCAGCCGGTATTACTGGCATCTGTACAGATAACAATAGTAATGGGTGTTTTTTTAATTGACGATTTTACATCATCGCATGGAATATCCAACCACCATGTAGTCTCTTCTCTTTTAGTTTGGTTTACTGCAATATTTGCATCATAATTGCCATACTCATTTTTTAGGGTATTCGATTTGGCAGATTCGAGTTTTCGAAATTGCAATTTTCCTCTTGGGAAAAGCATCAAATGTGGCAATAATCATGCCTATGAATTTTACGAGATTCCGTAAAGTCAAGACTTTCTTTTCCAGAATTTGTGTTCCCTCCGATTTCAATTCAGTATTTTCGACTTTGGAACATTGATCGTCATTGTTTTCGAATCGATCTCAACGCCCAGGTACGTTGAATGGGTCTGCGGTTTCAAGCAGAATTTTCCCTTGTTTATCTGGGATCCCAAATATTCCAATCACTGTACCACAAAGGTTGTTTGTTCATTGCTTTCATTCTCCGATGAAGCCGTGATCAGAATATCGTCAATAAAAATTACCAACCGAATTCCTTTACTTCTTGCTGCTGCAATGACAGGTTTCATCACCTTTGTGAAAATTCAAGGGGCTGAGCTCAGCCCGAAAGGTAAACAGGTGAATCTATAGAACTGATTCTCCCATGAAAAGCACAGATAAGATTGATCAATCTCACTCATTGGAATTGCGAAGTACGCATCTTTCAGGTCAATGGAAGTAAGGAAGTCATTGGATTGAATAATTTCCTCAACTAGTTTTATATTTTCCATTTTAAAATGTTCATATCTTACAAAAGTATTCAAATCTTTCAGATTTATAACCGGTCTCAGTCCACCAGATTGTTTAGGAATGAGGAAAATGTTCGATACGAACCGACAGCTAGACCTTTTAGATGGCTGAATTCTACCCTTTTGAAGGAGTTCTTTTATCTCCCGATTTACAGTCTGAATTTCCTCATCAGAAAACATTATTCTTTTTGGTTTGACCGATTGTACAGGGCGTGCAATGAAATCAATTTTGCAGCCTGATATGGTGTTTAGAATCCACCCGTCGGAGGTAATCTAAGACCATTTATAATATGGAAACTTTAACTGCCCGGCACAAGCCGAAATTGCACTGGGAGTCATGTTTTACATACCAGTTTTTTGTTTCAGTAAATTGCCCACTTGTAGCTGTTGCTGTAGGTTTATGGTGGGAAAACTTCCCACTATCATTTCTCCCGCCTCGGCGGTTGCCACTTGGGTAGTAGGGTTGCGTATACCGCGGTTGAGTTCTGTTTCCAGAGGTACGCCCTGTCGTGAAACCCTGGCGAAATCCACGGGTTCTTTGAGAGTAAGGCTCAAACCGACGGTTTTGAGTACTTTTGTTATTTTCTAAATAAGTCAGCTTTCTACCGGCTTTAAATATGGGGCGCTGTCTGTCAATTAATTGTTTGGCACTTTTAAGGCATGTTTTTACCATGGTTTATAGCAATTAGATGTAAACCATAGAAAGTGTTGCCAAATCCTTTTTATGGTTTACATACCAGCAGTATTTTTTGGGTGTAAGTTTATGGTTTAGAGCAGTGACTATTTGGGATTCTATGCACGTCACTGCACGTGCATTGTATCCAATGGGAATCACTAGATCTAGCGGCAGCGACGGATAAAGACAGTCCAGTCTAGATTGCAGCAAGAATGATCAGCAAGAATGCTTGGGGTAGGAGGTTGAACACAATTAACCCACGTTCAGTTTTTATGGTTTATAAACCATGATTTGTGCACATTTTGTATGGTTTATAAGCCATGATTTGTGGGTGCACATTTTTTATGGTTTATAAACCATGATTTGTAAACTATATTGTTGCCTCAATTTTCATGGTTTATAAACCATGAATTTGGTGCTTCAGTTTTCATGGTTTACAAACCATGTTTTTACAATGCATCCGATTTCATGGTTTATAAACCATGAGTTCCAATTTTCAATTTTCATGGTTTATAAACCATGTTTTCAAGATGCCTCAACTTTCATGGTTTAAACCGTGATTTGTAAACCACGTTTTTCATGCTACGATTTTTATGGTTTATAAACCATGATTTGTAAACCATGATTTTCATGTTTCAATTTTCATGGTTTATAAACCATGTTTTTTAAATGCCTCAATTTTTATGGTTTATAAACCATAATTTTTAAACCATGATTTTCGTGCTCCCATTTTTATGGTTTATAAACCATGATTTTCATGCTTCAATTTTTATGGTTTATAAACCATGTTTTTAAGATGACCCAATTTTCATGGTTTATAAACCATGATTTGTACACCATGAATTTGATGCTTCATTTTTCTGGTTTATAAACCATGTTTTAAAGATGCGTAAAGTTTCCATGGTTTATGAACCATGATTTACAAATGTTTGTTGCATGTTCATGGTTTGTAAACCATAAACTTACACACATCAAATACTACTGGTATGTAAACCATAAAAAGGATTTGGCAACACTTTCTATGGTTTACATCTAATTGCTATAAACCATGGTAAAAACATGCCTTAAAAGTGCCAAACAATTAATTGACAGACGGCGCCCCATATTTAAAAGCTTCGGCAACCTGTTTCATCGATGAATTTAGATCTTGTCCAAATAGTTTATCAGACACAGGTGTGCTCCTTGAGCACAAACCCTTATACATAGGGTTAAGGCAGGGTTTCAATACTCAATTCATATGATGCATTTCCCGACAGTGTAATGCCATCAAGGGCATACTGTTTGATTTTGTCGGTGTCTGCTACGGTACCCGCCTTGGCAGTGTCCCGTAGTTCATTTAGAATATGGAAGTATGGAATCATACCTTTGAACACATGTTATACTGAATTTGCTGAGGGCCCACGTCTTTGGAGCGGGCCGATGCAGGAATAGTGCCCTACAAGTCTGGGTTTTTTTCGTCCACTCTGGGGCAGATACAGCCGGCGCGTTCGCCGGTGTCGCATATTTTTCTGCGATCTTTGTATATATCTCCTTTTTGATCGGTAGTGTTACCGCTTTGGTTGTTCTGCGGCCAAATTTGAGAAAATTTCTGCGCCTTTGGCTTCAGAAGTCTCATTAATGTCTTCGCAAGACAATACATCAAAATTATCATCCTGTTTGGAAGGAGAACTGGCTGCCACGTCACTGGTCAACTCGAAATTTTGGTTTGGGTCATAACAGTTATCCTGTTGCCAAACGAAATCATCAACGTCAAACAAATTGTCGACTGGGATTGCAGACGACTGTTGGTCTTTTACCATGTTCGTCAGCATGTTTTGCATGCTGGCGATGGAGAGGGAAAGCTTATGTATTCCCGTTGAATTTGCCTGAAGCTTCGCTTCTAAGCTTACATTTGGTGTAGTATCTTCATCACCAGCGGCTTGGCCGCACTGAAACTCAGACTCAATGTCTGACGGGAGCTCTAAATCAATCGAATTTTCCATTTCGATGTCCGCAGTGCTGTTACACACGAAGAAAAGATGACTCAGGACTTGTGTCCGGGCCTTTATATACGGGCATCGCCCCATGGACTTATTTGAATAACAATACAACCTTTGAATGTATTGTGTGATCCGCATGCCATCACGTAGGAAGGAATCCCTCTGAAGACTTGTACGAATGTTATGAAATAGAATAGATGTTATAATAGCTTTGCATAGGGGATAAAGAATATAGTTTCTTTTCACTATGACACCGATGTGTTTTAGCACTGAATATAATAGGCCCCCACTCAGTACGGTACCTAGGACTTTGTGAAAAAATCCACAGGCAAATGACTCTTTAACACCGATGCAGAAATAGCATATATTGGTTTATTAGAGACCGGTTGGTTGCCTTGGATCGGTCGAGTTGATCCATAAAAAGCGTTTGAAACCATTTGTTGTGAAATCTCTATGGTTAGAAAAATGTTTTAAAAGTAGAATAAGTACAACGACCCCACATTATGCCTCAAAATAATTGCGTGGTTTTCCTTTTACTTTACGAACTAACACGGTCGGCCATTTTATGAGTAAAAACCTTGACTCCACAAAATTGCGTGCCGTGTAAGTTTTAACAACATAATATGACAACCATGCAATTTCGAGCCATAAGCAATAGTTCGAATTAATGATTGCCTTTGTTTGTATTTCGCCATTCTATATCAAAGAATGTAATGACTAAAACAATGTTTAAACTACACTTGGCTTGTTTGCCACGCACGTGTATAAGAGCAAGGCACTTCTACATTTAAAAAAGCCATATAAAAAGAAAATTGTATTTTTGTCCACCTCATGTAAAGTGATAATAAACTTCTATTTCTGCACACAACACAGACAATATGTCTCGTGATTTTTATTATGATTTGGGGTTCAACACAAAATTGATTGGAGCAGGTTGTGAACCAACGATCTTGGTTTAACGCACTGAGAGTTGCTATTAGAGAATTAGTGTCGGGCGTGCCGGACCAGGAAGCCGAGGGTTGTAAAGCAACATTGACTTTGCAACATGGAGGTTTCGTCATTGGCAGTTTAAACCGTCAATATATAGTGACAGTTCTCCGACAAAACCAACCGGCTCTTTCCAGAGCCAAACACTGCTTCCAAGAAGAGATTATAACAAGAAGTCTGCTCGCAAGAATTGTTTTAATGTGGTTGTCACCATCAACAAAGACATATTATCGGGTTACCTTTGCCCACAGTTTATTTTGCCACTATACCCCTCCCCGACTGTGTCTTTTAAACCTAGTGACTAAAAATTACACGATTGAAACTAACTATCTACACAAGTATAAGTTTTCTTATCATTGTAATCAGTAGAACTTGCTTGATTTATGTTTCCGTAAAACATAAAACATAACTGATTTTTGTCTGCAAAGATTTTCAAAATAATTATGAAAACATTTACCCAGTCTGCATTATGTAAAACCAAACTATTCAGGAGGTTCCCAAAATTGAACACATCCTGCGTGTAATTTATTTCTTTGTGTAGATTTGCTCCAGGGTTATAAACTTGCAGTCGAAAAGATGCAGAATTCACATTAGTAAAGATCTACATTGGTACCAAAGAAACACTTTATTTAAACAGTGCACATGAAAATAGGTAAACTTGAGGACATTCTCGCGAGACTGCTGACCCCCGCGAGACTACTGCTCTCCCCCTATGTGCAGTCTCAGCAGCTTCGTACGAGAGCAGTGATCTCGCGAGTACTCAGCAGCGTCGCGCGAGAGCAGTGATCTGGGGAGATATAGGGTGCGTTCGTTTAGCTTCCCCGGGTCGACCCCGGTGTGTGGCGGTTTTTTTTCCCAGAACGAACGTGTGCAGATAATAACCAAAGTTCGTCATGGAAATAAAAACCGCAACACACCGGGGTCGACCCAGGGAAGCTAAACGAACGCACCCACAGTATTCGATCGCGGAAACCTCAGTGAAACATTACGCTGGCACCACGGCTTGACGATCTCACAAGTCTAGAGAAAAGGGAGAATCCAACGTAATAAAAAGAAACACAAATCCTATTTCAATATGCTTTTGCGGGTAGACGACTAATATAACAGCATATGCTGTACAACAGCCTGATTCTATATACCTGATTGAACAGATCTGGAATTAATTAATGCATGCACAATACCCTCTGAGATTTTTGCTATCTGGGTTAAGTTTGATTAGGCCAATACTCTGCCCTGTCGGTGGATCTCTCTATAGACGATGTAACCTGTGATAGAGCCACAGAGCCTGGACTTCATGCAGGCACGATTTGTACACAGCTTAATGGAAGAAAACATCAAATCTTATATTTTATGGAGATTGCACAGGGCAATTTTTATAAACTTTTGATATGATGAAAGGGGCACATCTCAAAACTTGTCCAGCTTTTACTTTCATAATTCTTGGATTTATGTGAAAATTATGACACAAAATGTCAACTTTCCCATATGACGTGACCAGTGTAAGTACCTTGCCTGCCAGAATACCGAAAAAATGCACAAGGTCACACTTATTGTAAACAAAGTTCACATGGTCTATACTTTTATCACATTTTTTAGCAGTGTCATTGCGTTTCTGGTGCTAGCTGTCTGCAGTAGAGTGTAAGTTCGAATGGACACTTTCCCACAGTTGCTTCGTCTACTGGCTAACCAAAATTTTTCAAACGTACGGTAATAATAATAATAATAATAATAATAATAATAATAATAATAATAATAATAATAATAATAATAATAATAATAATAATAATAATAATAATAATAATAATAATAATAATAATAATAATAATAATAATAATAATAATAATAATAATAATAATAATAATAATAATAATAATAATAATAATAATAATAATAATAATAATAATAATAATAATAATAATAATAATAATAATAATAATAATAATAATAATAATAATAATAATAATAATAATAATAATAATAATAATAATAATAATAATAATAATAATAATAATAATAATAATAATAATAATAATAATAATAATAATAATAATAATAATAATAATAATAATAATAATAATAATAATACCATTTATATAGCGCCTTTTCCTAAGTTAACCCCCTAGTGAACTCAAAGATGCTTCAAAACGTATATACGGTAACGCCCAAATGCGTTAAATGTCTACTGCATTGGGGTAACGCCCATCAAATGCCTGAAACTTCTAATACAAAGCCCAAATACTTCAAAACGCATAACACAAAACGTCACACGAGCGCCCCAAACGTAAACGGGAATCGCCAAAATGCTTGAGACGCCAATTATTTATAAACGCCTATTATGCTTTGAACACTGGATAACGCCCATCCTATACTTTCTATATGAGAAAAGCATTATCGAAAGTCTAAGTAAATCTTTAAATAACAGGCCAAAAATATTTCATTTGTAGCATAATGTTGGATTGAAGGATCCTCAACTCAAGAGAGAAGTAAGTTCACTAAAGTCACGCGATGACCCATGGTTTTTAAAACCACTGAGTGCACAACCTTATAATAGCTCTCAAGAAAAGCTAAGATGGCTTTTAGCTTCCCCGTGGGATGACCATTAAGCTATTTGGAAATATTAAATAAGTTACCTTAAAAGCAAACCGAAGGAGAAGAACAACTATAAGAGGGGAAGAGGGCAATATGGCCTCAGACAATTTTATAACCGAATAAGAAAAATGATAAATTAAATTCCAAGGACCTCGATTGTTGGAAATGTTTTTCTCGCGGTTAAAATAATCGATGATTTCAAAGTTATATTAAGTTCTATTGTGTATAGAACTGTCACTTAAAACGTTGAAAGTGACATTTCTATTTTGTATACACAAAAGAACTGTCACTTATAACGTTGAAACATGGCAGTTTCTGTACTCTGTAATTTTTTGGATAGTGCTTTTGATGTTTTCCAATGCCCAATTGAGTTTGTGTCAATGTTTCAGATCTTTTGGGATCTGGCTAGCTTCACAAATACCTCAGAAAATGTGAGCACATTCAGCATAGAAGCTTAATTCCTTTAAGCTTAGAGTTAACATTTTGTGAGTGTTTGCATCTATTGTTCCACCTTGTTTGTGCATTTCAATGTTGGTAATCGTATTTTTAGCTTAAATAACAAGTTCAGCATCAAAAATACCTCCGAGAATGTGAGTTGTTAACAGCAAACATTGAAGAAATGGGCTTTTAAAATTCATTTACTTGGACTTTACTTTTTCATGCGTTTTTGTTACACCTTGTGTAATGTTATACCTTGTTCGTGCATTTCAATTTCTGCATGTTTATATTAATTTTGTGGCTTTAATACCAACCTCGTCGTCCGACCAGGTTCACAATGCTAAGGTAAGGTTGTATTCATTTATTTATTAATTAATTAAAGGCATTTGAGACGTTTGGTAAATGAAAAAAACAAAAAAAGCATGCAATCCTAGTTGTTAACGAGCAATGGAGGGCTGTTAAAACATTTTGAGAAAAGGATCCCTCTGAAGTCATAGTTTTTGAGAAAAAAGATAATTTCTCACTCAAATATGTAAGACTTTATATGCCTGTGGAGCCTTTTATGCATTTTTCTTACATTATTTTCTTACGAATCCGATGACCAATGAGTAAAAATGTTCACAGATTTGAAAATGTTATGCATATGTTGGGATACAACAAGTGATAATACTGATCTTTGGCAACAACAAAATAAGGTGTTCGGTGCCTTTAATTATTTTTTTGTGAATTTACAAGGTTGTGGCCAGAAGCTTATGGCAGCATGGCCACTCCGTGGACGCTTGATAACTTGACCAAGTTCATTCAAGCATGGTATTAGCTGTACTTTGGCCGCCTACATCTGGAGATTTTCCCCAAACCGAAAGCCATTTATTCTGGATTAAAGATTCCATTTCTTAAATCCTGTGTTAAAATTATTTGAATCCCAGCCAACTTCCCTAATTGCTGCAAAGCCGCCGCAAAGCTACCCAATTAAATTTAAATTATTCCTAATAGCAGAATCAAAGAAATAATGTATACATATAATTAGCTGTGAAGTAATTGCACAATCAAGAACCATCATTGATTGGTTAACTCAATTCACCCGACGGGAGTCATATTTTTTTCGCAAGAGTCGGAAATAAGCGACTTTGGCTGGCGAAGCCTCGCGGACTTGGCGTTAAGCCCACAGTAAATGCAATCTGATGCCTATTTCAGAGTCTTTGAAAACTACTGTTAGACAGAATAAACCAATTGTGATTAAGAACAACATAAAGAAAGTGCATTGTGTATTTCATTTTGGAATGAGCTCACAAGTAGTGCATTTTGTATGATATCATTTTGTGTTGTAAAGTGAAAAGGGTATCAAATAAGTTACACAAAGACAAACAACACTAAATAAAATAGTACGATTGCTTTCCATCCTTTTAAAATGTGTACATTCAAGTGAATAGTAAAATGGTGTCGTGGTACGGGAAACAAAAACTATAGGGAAATACCCTTAAAGGTACTGGACACATTGTCCAAGACCAGTATTATCATTAAGAGTAAATAACAAATCTGTGAACATTTGGGCTCCGTTTGGTCATCGAAGTTGCAAGAGAATAATGAAAAAAGAAAAAAAAAAAAAAAAAAACACCTTATGGCATACATTATTATGGCTTTCAGATGCCTATTAAAGGCTTCAGGTCAGAAGCATTTTTGATGTTTGAGTGAGAAATGACAATGTGTTACACTATCAACAGCTATTGCTCATCACCAAGTAAGTTTATACGCTTATAATTATTTTGAGTGATACCAATAGTGTCCAGTGCCTTAAAAACAAAACTTCTTAGCATAATGTCCATGGTTTTTTTATCTTATTTTGTTCTAAACTTGCTTGCACAAAACTTTAAGACTCCTTTTCTACTATAGTCGATATTAGGGCTATACTTGAGTGCAAGGAAGCAGTGACCGTAACACAATGTATTACATTTTCGAGCACAGGTCTTGTCAGAATAAACAACTATCTATTTTTTCAAGCAACCCACTGGGACATGCATTGACACACCCAAAATGAAGCCTGAAAGCAGAGACAAATCTTGCTGAACAGTAACTGGTTACCAGCCAAAATTCCACACAGTATAGCAATGCTGCAACTGGTGCCCCACTAATTGTTTGCTTAACACAGAAATTTGCTAAACAGCACATTGTAAAAACTGTGCTTATTGTTTATATCCACTTTCTAAACATGTTGAAATGATAAACAATGTAGCATTTGGACACCTGCTGACATGGTTTCTATAGGATTCATGCAAACACACTAAATAATCTATTTATAATAATGTAACACAACAGTCGGTGCAAAACTTATTATTAGAAGTGTGTTGAAATTCTAAACACTGTTTTAAAGACACTTCACACTATTGGTAATATTGTCAAAGACCAGTCTTCTCACTTTGTCTATCTGAACATAGGTCTATACATTAAATAGCGAACCTGTAAAAAATTGGGCTCAATTGGTCTTCGAATATAGGTCTATGCATTAAATAACGAACCTGTAAAAATTTGGGCTCAATTGGTCTTCGAAGTTGCGAGATAGTAATGAAAGAAAAAAAACACCCTTGTCACACGAAGTTGTGTGCTTTCAGATGCTTGATTTCGATACATTAAAATCTAAGTATGAGGTCTCGAAATCATTCGTAGAAAATTACTTCTTTCTCGAAAACTACGTTACTTCACAGAGGGAGCCGTTTCTCACAATATGTTTATACTATCAACCCCGTTATTCGTTACCAAGAAAGGTTTCATGCTAATAATTATTTTGAGAAATTACCAACAGTGTCCAGTGCATTTTAGAGTGTTTTTCTGCTAAACAGCTTTGCAATTAGGCCATGTTATGCCCAGTCCGACAGGACACCTTGAGCGGTTTAGCCTTTGGTAATGAAGTTAATTGACTGAATAATCGGTGTTAACTCACTCTTAGAAATAGGTAGATAGGGGGTTATTCTATATGGTTCAACTCACTAAATACGTACGGGCGACTAATATGATGTATTATGATGAAATTTAAACTTAATAAACCACCACCACCTGTGACGTCATTCCATTGTTCTGTTGTACCATTTCGAACGAATGGCGCTATATACAGATCACCCATTCGTGCGGAATAATGGAGCGCTGGATAGCATGACGTCACATGTAGCTTAAAAACAGATAAAAAATGGCGCCCACATCAGGCATTATCATAATAAACGGGGGGCAAAGCCATCGTTTTGCAAACTGTTCATGGGCACCAGGCCAAGACCAGGGGCCACAGAGGTCATGACAAGTGTATAATATACGGTCATTCAGTTTGCGGTAACACCATAATTTTATTTTATCTACATGCTGTGTACTACATATTTTCCTTTGAGAACTTGTCACCATACAACAAATTTTTGTAATAATTTGGGCCAAATTTGCTGTGACGAGCCAGTAGATAATTATCAAAATAGTGAACAAACCTGCACAATATATAATTCTCCTAAACTTTGGTAGTAACAACCGGGTTCAGCTGCTGCATTTTGTACATAGATTTTCAGATAAAATAATTTTCTCGAATAATGTATAATGACTTAAATTCAGAGGGAAAAAAAAATTACATAAAGAAATTGTTCTAATAACAAGTTAATAATCAGAAGGCTTTCAGACTAAGATGAAATACACAATAATGCTTTATAACTATCCTTTACTCCATAATATTTACCAATACATAAAAAATACTTTAAATATTTGACAATTATTAATGTAGACTTTCACCTTAGAAGCAGTTCCCAAATTTCTTTGAATTTTTTCAAAGCAATGGTGTCAGTGATTAATTAGAATTTGTTTGGGCAGAGACGACAGAAAATATGACTGAAATGTTTTTCCAATTTTTTACTAATGGATTTTAAATACAGGATGCTAATGCATTTCTTTGTGTGCGGGTTTTCTTATTATCGTCTTTTAACGCCATCGTGTGGTATCACTAATTAAATATACTGCCTTACAGGGAAAGTAATACCGTTTGGTATTATAGGCTAACCCTTCAAACTAATGGCTGCAATGGCAATTAGAAGTAGCCTAATAAAAGCACTATAGCTGTCTACAGTTTAAAGTAGTTTTGAGAAACATTTCACTTTCGAAGTAACGTGGTGCATAAATGTAACAAGATATCAGTTGTTATGCCCCAAGTTTGATTATGAGAACCCTTACTGCAGTAACGCTTCTCGGATTGTGTATTTTTGTTTTTAATTCATATATTAAGGATTTTGATTATTATCCCTGCTTGAAAATATTAGCTGCGGACCTTTTGGCGATGTTTAAAAAAGGCAAGTACTTTTTAAATAAAGTTTGTACGTGTTGGTTTTGTTGTATGCACGTACATTTATATAGGATTAAATCAATCAAATGGTTGCAAAAAGGGTGTACTCTTTGCCTTTAGTCAAAACAAATTTGTGCATACTCTCTGTTTTAATTCAACCCAGCATAGAGGTTATAGACTGAGAAGAAAACACTCTTTTTATTTGAATAAAAAGAAAATTTAAGTCTGATTTAAGGAGGTTTGATAGACTGAATATTATGTCTTACAGTGAGATAATGTATACAGTTCTTTTGTAATGGAAGTATTTGAATTGCTTTCGATTGCTTTACACCCCCGCTTAAGTGTTAGGACTCCATATAGCATGGAACACAAAAGAATGTTGATGCTATATATACATGCGTCCGATGAGTGTAATTAGAACTGCAACCCATCTCTCCAGAAACAGTCAGCACCATCGTCAGTATCATTCAATCCTAGCGGTCTATTTGATGTCTAAATGTGCAACTAAATGAATTAATTTTTCTAGCCATTGCAGAGTTATAATAGGCCTACATGGCACAGTTTTCTCCTTAAGTTGTGTGCCTTCTCGTAAAAAAATCATTCGTCATGGGATTCTTTTCGCAATTTTATGTGAATGTGTTTGTTTGTGTCTTTCAACAAAAGAATTAACAGAAAAACTTACACCACAAATATTATTTAGTTCAGACGGTGACCCAATTTCAGGTGAATTTGTGGATCCACCGATGCACGAACTTTCAGCAAATAAACTATAATCCAACCGTAGCTTTTAATAGAAAGATAGGAATGAAGCCTTCTGACTTAAACACCAGATTGAACCACAATCCTTTTACTTTAATCTGAGGGGATCATATTTTTGTACGGATTCGCAACACCTAATCTGTTAATCGTATTGTGGAATTAAGCAATGAATAATTGCACTAGTTCTGGTTTTCAGGTAAAATGCAAACCAGTTCTTTATACTGATTGACTCACCCTGGGTAAATAAATTAAAGGGAAGGTGCACGTTTGGTAATTACTCAAAACAAGTATTAACTTAAAAACTGACTTTGGTAACGAGCATTGGAGAGCTGTTGATGGTACAAAACATTGTAAGAAATGGCTCCCTCTGAAGTAACGTAGTTTTTGAGAAAGAGGTAATTTCTCAATAGAATATTAAGACTTCTAGTTAGAAGTCTTTTATTCCCATCTGACACCACACAAATTCGTCCAACAAGGGTGTTTTTTTCTTTCATAATTTTCTCGCAACTTCGATGACCAATATTGAGCTCAAATTTTCACAGGTTTGTTATTTTATGGTTATGATTGGATACACCAAGTGAGCAGACTGGTCTTTAACAATTGCCAAACATACATGTACAGTGCATTTAAATAAATAAATAAATACACGTACAAGGAATCTCGCATAATGCATCGGCTTCAAGAAGATTGTAATTCCTAGGAATGTTACTGTAAAAGTTTAGTACTCTTTCATTGTTTGCTTTTTCCAATCATTTTAAAATATGAAAAAAATGAACTGAATTTTTATTGCAGTCCTTTTATAGAATGCAGATTCATCCTCCCATTAAGAATTTATCTTTAATTAAATATTGTTTGACCAAAAGCCTTTAATCACCTGCACTTTCTCCTCAAGATTAAACGCTTTGTAATAGCTCAGTCCGCGAATTTCTTAAAAATAAATTGCATGTTGTTGGGGTGAAAAGTTACTAAAAAGTCACGAATACCTAAGCTAAGATCTGCAAAGCATATTACACAGGTTTAAAATAATCCCTATACAGGTTGATGATATTATTTTATCCGATTTGCATGGAATTGATGAGCATATCGAAACAAAATTATTTTGTAAGAAGGATTGTCATTGCCATGTGGCCACACGATACACCGTTCGTTTGCCAACAATATTCTGCGTCAAAAATAATATGAAGTTCGAGACACTTCACAAAGCTTGTCATGGGACTGTTTGCCAATTGTGAAAGACCAGTCTGCTCACTTGGTGTATCCAATCATAACCATAAAATAACAAACCTGTGAAAATTTGAGCTCAATATTGGTCATCGAAGTTGCGAGAAAATTATGAAAGAAAAAGACACCCTTGTTGGCCTTTAAATAAATAAATAAATACACGTACAAGGAATCTCGCATAATGCATCGGCTTCAAGAAGATTGTAATTCCTAGGAATGTTCTGTAAAAGTATAGTATTCTTTCATTGTTTGCTTTTTTCAATCATTTTAAAATATGAAAAAAATGAACTGAATTTTTATGCAGTCCTTTTATAGAATGCAGATTCATCCTCCCATTAAGAATTTATCTTTAATTAAATATTGTTTGACCAAAAGCCTTTAATCACCTGCACTTTCTCCTCAAGATTAAACGCTTTGTAATAGCTCAGTCCGCGAATTTCTTAAAAATAAATTGCATGTTGTTTGGGTGAAAAGTTACTGAAAAGTCACGAATACCTAAGCTAAGATCTGCAAAGCATCCTACACAGGTTTAAAATAATCCCTATACAGGTTGATGATATTATTTTATCCGATTTGCATGGAATTGATGAGCATATCGAAACAAAATTATTTTGTAAGAAGGATTGTCATTGCAATGTGGCCACACGATACACCGTTCGTTTGCCAACAATATTCTGCGTCAAATATAATATGAAGTTCGAGACACTTCACAAAGCTTGTCATGGGACTTAGACTTTCCTAAGTGCTGGTACATTTTGTAACGAAAAAACTGTTTTGTTATTAGTGAGGGATTGCCATAAAACAGGTCAACAGTAAGTGCTTGCTCGGTTGCAGAAAATGAAATACCAATGTTTACCAATGTTAACTCCATTTTTTTCTTGACTCTTAAAAACGTTGTAAATTTGCACTTTGTAAACCTTTTGGTTGTTTTTTATTCAGATTGAATAAACCATTAATTTGTTTTTATTATTGAATGTACACTTGATTATAAAAAAAAACTAATATAAGATGAGGTATACAGAACATAAGATAAGGCAATGTGTTTTACTTTTATTTTTAGAGTCCGTAAAAAATATGGCACATGTCACATTTTGTTTAATATGTTCAAAATAAGAATATTGTGTTTTTTTAAACACTTTATATGATAATTTCGGTTCTCCCTTGGGTATCTGTAAGGCAACACCCAGGGTGTCCATTTATTTTACATCTATTAGTTAGTGCAGTGTACCAATTGTGTATTGAACCTAAGTAATATTTGCAGTAATAAATGCTTTTTAGATTAGCGCAAGAAATTTGGCAAATTACATTTTGTTTTGTCCAAATAATGTTATTACGTCCATTATATGGTTACACCACTTACCCTTCGCCATTCCATGTCACTTGACACTGTATAATTCTGCTGTTTGTCCTTAATTTCTGTAATTTGTAAAAGAATAAACATGTTTTCTCTCTGATTTCTCAGAAAGTAAGCGGTTGTGTGGGAACTTAAACGAATTCAGAAGCAATTCTCTCTTCAGCCAAGTGGGACTAACAATTGAGTTGGACAACCGAATCGAATTACCGTCTGAAACGGCCGGTCAACACGACATCCCGAGTCTGTAATCAAATCCCACGAGTTTGCGGACTTCCCAAATTAAATTTGAAAGGACAGTGCAATTGAACAACGGTTTCCTCTATCTGTTTTCCCAAAACATCGAGTTAGATAGACCGAATTCAGACTTCTGTAAACAGTTTTGTGTACTACCGGGAACTTGTAAACGTTTTGTGCTCAAATTGTTAATGAAATGTCATCAGGCTCTCAGTCAATAAGCGATAAAATGACTGTACCGTGTAACGACGGAAATTGGTGAAGAGAAGTAAAAACGAATTCATACGGAGTCATTAAGTGTGGTTGGATGGGGTGTGGGTGTTTTTTTGTCTTAACCACGGGGGAGGGGAGGGGAATTACGGTTTCGGGGTTACTGTTATGGGCAGAACCTGCTCCCGCTGCAAACAGACACAGCTCCCCTTGCTCCCGGGAACTTGCAAGCGATAACATTGTGTAACAACGGAAGTGAGTGAAAAAAAAATATGTAAAAACCAATTTACAGACATTAAAGTGTGGTTGGATGGTGTGTGTGTATTTGTCTAAACCACAAGGGGGGGTTACGATTAGACCAGCCCCCGTTGAAAGCACTGATATCCAAGTACAACATACAGCTCCCCTTCTCCCGGGAACTTGCAAGCGATATAATGTGTGACAACATAATGGGTTAAGAAAAGTAAAAAAAAAAAACAATTTACAGACACTTGGATTGGGCGTGGGTGTTTTTGTCTAAACCACGAGGGGGGTGGTTACGGTAATAGGCAGAACGTGCCCCCGTTGCAAACACTGCAAGTTCACCACACATCCCTTCCGGTCATTGGTGCAGCTTCTGGCCTACTCCCACCCACCTTTCTAGACCAAATAAGTCGAGGATTTCTCTTTCGACTTAATTTGTTGTCATTGCCCCTCATATGCACATGCATGGTTTGTTTGGGTGCAGACAAATTGTTCCAAACTTAATAATGTCCTATGTCCACCAAATCAAGCGACTATAATTTATTGGGTTTTGGACAAGAAAGCAAATCGAGTGTGTTCTCGCGTTTTGTCAAAACACCGTGGACCACTTTTATTAAAAGCACTGCTGGACACTATACTATTGGTAATTACTCAAAATAACTATTAGCATAAAAACTTACTTGGTAAATGAGTAACGGAGAGCTGTTGATTGTACAAAACATTGTGAGAAACAGCTCCCTTTGTAACGCAGTTTTTGAGAAAGGGGTAATTTCTTACTCAAATAATAAAATAATTCAAGCCTGAAGCATTATATAATTTTGTGCAAGAAGGGTTTTTCTTCTTTCATTATTTTCTTGCAACTTCGATTACCGATTAAGTCCAACTTGTCTCATGCTAATGTGCAAGTTAAAGCAATTACCAAAGGTGTCAAGTGCCTTTAAAATCCACAATTTCGACAGGCAAGAGACGGCAAAAGCACTGATAATTTGGAACAGTAATTTCCCGCTGTGTTTTAGTTTTGCAACCTATATTTTGTTATTGTTTATTCAGTTATACTTTTACTGTGATTTGTTTAATCTCCAACCAACAATCAGACCCTTTTCAATTTTCAATGTCAACCTTTATTCGTGACACAGTTGTATTACAATGCGGTAGCATGGATTAATTTAGAATACATGCCATTTGGTCAGATAAATAAGACTGGACAAGTCACCAGCACCCTTTTATAATCGGTAGAAAAAAATAATTTAATTACTGGCGATACCTTGGCCCCGTGACATGCTTTTAAAATCATTTCATAGAATTTGAGAGTATAAGAAGGTTACAGATTACTTATTACGTAAATGAAATCCTTGAAGCTCCATCAAAGGATTTTTGAGCTTCGCCGAGAAGAAAAATATGAAGCTTTAAAGCCTTAGGATTTCTTTCTGAGTAATCATAAATTAAAACTGAAGTGTGTTTATAAAAAAAAAGATTTTTTTTAGGAATCGCCTATAAAAATTCAAAATATAAACTAGTTTCATTAATTTTTGATTTGTTTGTAGATTTTGATTGTTTTTTTTTCATTTTGTATTGCGCAATTTTCATTAAACAATCTTGTTGACAATTACTGATATGAAATTGTAATTAATGACCTAATACGACAACGAGCCGACGAATCAAGACGTATAGTCCATCCTGATGACTGATGCTTAACCATGACTTGGTACTAACTACGTGTACATACAGTAAGTCATATATAAAAAGAAGATGCAAATCATTAGATGCACTGTTTTATTGTTCCCAATGTCTCGTGCATGCCACCAAACAAGCCTATTGAAATTTAATAATTGTAGCTTCGTGTGTGCAGACTAAACTTGTACAAATCATTTTGACTTACGGTCAACCATGATGAATATAAAGATACTGATTGGTAAGTCATTAATGCATTTCTGTTTTCACAAAAACATGTTGAAATCTATTCAATTTTATTAGTTACCATGAACGCAAAAACTGTTTGTCAATGCATACACTTTCCTACTGCAGAAAGCGGTAGGATCAATAGCCATTTAGGATCTTCAATTATCTTGACACAGCATTTCAGATGTAAATTTTTCTCTGGAGAGTTGGTCTAGTAATGGACTTTATGAGGAACCTTTCAGTTCAAGCTAAAATGAATTACATTTTTACCTTATCATTAAACAATTCTGTACTTTGCCTTCAAAGCAAAAGTGCAAAGACATAAAGTAAGGTTTGAGAACTATAATCCCACTGCTACCAAGATCTATAATCTCTGAGAGTATAGGTCTGTAAGCATCTCAAAGGGTCTAAGCCTTGGAGAGAATTACAGTCAGCAGCATTACGAATTGCGTAAGTTGAGTACGTCATAGATTGTAAGTATACATATGCCTATATTTCTCCAAAGGTCAAGCAGATGTCATTGTCGCAGAAAGAAGTGAGACATTTTCGGAATTTCAGACAAATGTTAGGGATAAGGAACTAATTTATGCTTGCTCCTAAAGCAATTTTACATTACACAATCCTATAGTACATAAACTGTGGTACAACCATAGAGAATTGGGACCCGTGTACAGGCCTATAAGCACCAAATTTGTTGTATAAAGCAAGAGCCATTGAGCCGTGCTGGTCCAAATTTTATATTCTGTTAATACAGAAGATACTGCATGCTTAGCATCTTTTTTCGCTAAGCACAAACTAGGCGCCAGTTGTAAGCGTTGTGAAGTTTTCTGTTAAAAGCAAGATTTATCTGTGCTAACCTAGGTTTTATCCTTGCAGGCTTTATAATATTGGGCATTGAATTGCAGAATTCTGTGGCAAGCAAAACCATGAGCCCATATAGGTGCAGAATTCTGCGATAAAGAGAGACATGAAGCCACGAAGGGTGCAGAATTGAGATAGGCAGGAACCATCATTGAGCCAAGATGGAGCCCCAAACAGCAGAATTATGTGATAGGCAGAGCCATGGAGCTCTGAAGTGCAGAACTCCGTGGTAAGCAGAGACATGGATGGAGTCCATTAGTGAAGAATTTGTTTTAAGCAGGAGCCATGAAGCCCCAATCCTCAGCCACATGGAGCCCCTAAGTGAAGAATTCTGTGATAAGCAGAGCAAATTCTGAGCCAGGGAGCCCTGAAGTGCAGAATTATGTGGTAGGCAGGAACAGAACTATTAAATTGGTACGGCCAGAATTCTTTGGTAGCATGCAGAGCCATGAATAGTGAATGGCAGAATATTGTGAGGGTGCCTATTAATATTATACACTGCATGCACCAACCCTAAAATGAATTAAATGTAGACTGCCTACGTAGGCCTACTGACTGTCTAGCAATCCTCCTAAGTCAGCTTTGATATATTTTGTATAGAGTTATTGTGGCTTTTGTTATAGTGTACTTTGTACTGAATAATTATGGGAACAATAAATGTTATGTAATTTTTGTAAATTTGATGTAAATGCCGAAATGAATGTCCCACTGAGGATAATAAAGTGAATTGAATTGAGTAAATTTCGTTTATAAAATTAAAGTGCAGTGACATTTCCACATCAATATATACAAACATACCTATTTTATGCGTACACGGCACTAAAGAAAATGATGAGATATGACCTTACTTACTTTTTTTTCTGTCACTCTTCTGGCAGCTGGACCACTTGAATTGACTGTACACATGTAACTTTATTCTCTTATCATTTTCATTTGAAGTAGAGTAGAACTAACTCAGCCTAGCGGCGGGTACAGACCATGGAATAACTGTGAGCAAAACAAGTGTGAGTCTGAAAATGAAATGGTGCCAGGTCAAAAGTTTGAATGTGCGCGCAAATTCTGTCAAATATTGCTCGTCACGTGTGTACTGCTGCAATAATATTAAGCCGTGTCCGAAACGACGACTTCGGCTACAGCTACGTCTAGATCAGCGCGTCTACCAGTGTTGAAGAATAGCAGACACGCGCGATGTAGCCGTAGCTGTAGCCAAAGTCGCCCTTTCGGACACGGCCTTAGACTCGCAATAACAGTCAACTGTTGTGAATGACGAAGCGACGAATATCACGTTGCAAAATTACAAACAAAATACTGATAATACCTAAACTTTACATTGATGTCCGTTATTGTAAATAAAAATGGGGATCATTGGACGTCCCAGAATTGTTTTTCAGCGAATCGTATTATATGAAAAAATGTAGGCCACTTTGCTTTCGTTTTTGAAAAGTACACTTTTATATTTTTTTTCTCGTAGGTGAAATAAGGTGGCATAAGCTAACCGCGAGCGTCCTATAAATAAAGAAAACAATAAAAGGCCCTCTATCACGCAGCACGCAGCCTCCAGCTCCCCTCGTGACCTTGAAATGCTGTCAGGTGGTCAGCTGTTTCTAATTTTTACCGGCGAGATGAGTTAGTCAACAAAATTGAGTTGATTGTTATGGTTCAATTTAGCTTTTTTATAAATCAAGATGTCAGCATCGGAAGGGAGATCAGGTAGAACGGGAGAGAGGGCACCACTACTGAGCGATGCACACCAACAACGAAGGCTCCGTCAAGTTGGGGTAACGTGTTATATTTACTCAAAAATTACTGACCTGTTCATTCCACTTCCACTCCAATCCAATGACAATGGGCAGCATAGTTGCGATAACGTGTAACCCTCCTGCCGACGGCGTAGCCGGTGGGTGACGAAGCAGACGCAATGTGTGCAGGGCGAAATGGTTAAAAACGTACAATTTCGACAGCTAGTCAGCAGATTTACTCCATTTTTACCACTTTTGAAAATCATGACACAAATTCTAGAAACACGAACTTGAATGATCCCCAATAATCAATATGTTTACTTCTAACAATTTAACATGACATGTCTAATAAATCCTAATGTGATGTCTAAAATGTCTAACTATGGCCAGCAGTGCATGCGGACATGGAGGGAGGGACACATTTCCTCCCGCCTCGGTCAGGTCCAGGGAGGGAGTTGGTGATGATCTTGGAGCAGTTTCTTGGTGATGATGCAGCACTGCAGTGGCAACAAAAATTAACAATCTTTCATCAAATTCAATTGCCATGGAAAACAAAAACGACCTCGCCGCCAATTTTCCTGCAATTTTTTTTGTTGCATATGATGTATATGCATGCGGTAGGCCTAACGCTTTTTTTCAGACTCAGGAAAGAAAATTCAGTGGTTTGGGAATTAATTAACGGCGGATAAATTGGTGGCGACGTGCGGAAAATTATTCCCACTCTTTATGGAGTTCATATCCGCACATAAGCACAAATTCTCTGCTAACCAATGTCTGTAAAATAACCTGTTTAGTCTATGATGGCCTGCCTGTGGAAGCCTTGAATCTTTGCTACATGTACGTTAAGCAGAGCTACGAAATTAATGGCCCTCCACACTGTGTGTATTAATTTTACATTACATATTGCGCATAATTTGTGTTTTAAAAACAGTCAATCAATATATCATCCAATTATGAATGGTTTCTTGTTTTCATTCCTTTTAAAAACAGACTCCAAGTTCTCTACAATTACAATTCCCATCAAGCGGGGAGGAAATGGACAAATCCAGTGATGGACTCCGATGTCGTAGAACCATGTCTTGGAATGATTCAACAGTAAGTTATATACATTTGTGTTGCTAATATTTAAAAACAGTGACGACCATGGTAAGAAAACCTTAAAGCCTGATTCATACTTCTACAATCCCGACCAAAATGCTTGGGCCACCCTTTCCTGACGTTGTATACATCAGTTCCCTGTGCACTTCCCATTCACATTCACATTCAAAACATTTGTCCCCTGCCCCCCGCCCCCCCACTCAATGTTGACTGTAACTCAGAACACAGTCAGCAAATAGAACCAACATTGAAAGGGGGCAGGGGGGCCCAACGAGATATGGCCGGATTGTAGCTTCATGCAAAGGGATTATGATTTATAGCTCTGTTTTCGCTGCGAATGTTTCGCTGCAAAACATTCACAGGAGTTCAGTACAGCTCCGCATTGTTCGTTGCAAATTTGTGACGTCAAAATTCACATCGCATTTGCAGGAATTATTAACCTGGCTTTACTTTGCCTTGGCATGTTATGATGGTGCGGACAAGAGCACCGAACTCAAACTCTAGTGTTTCTGATCTTGATCAGAAACACTAGAGGTTTGAGTTTGACCAAAATTCGAACCCACACTTTGTTTCAACAGAGAGTGGGTTTGAGTTTTGGTCGTGACTGTTGTGTTAATCAATGTTGCTTCATTCTTCGGATGCAATGTAAAGCCCTTGGTCCTGTGTGTTGTGTAATGCACGTAATGCCCAATACACTTTTTGCTGTTAGAGAAGAGGTTTGTCTCGGTTTCTATCGGTGCCTGATGCATGCACTGCAGCACCTCGTAAACATTGATAAGGTGCTGCTTAAATGGGTCTTATTATAAATAAAATTAAAAACCTGCTTAAAATGTCTTTTACAAAAATGCCCATTGCGACCGCAGTTGGCTGCGAGATCTGGCCTACTTCTACTCAAACAAAAAGGTCAATGTAAAGGTCATTACCTGTTCCACATTTTCCTGTGTTTTCCATGTATTACATACTATCATGTTTATTTAAATCTTTTCAGACTTTTTTGTTGTAGATTTTGTCTTCAATAAAACCATATCTTGGAGTATGTCATGATCATACATGTACATACATAAATAAATGGTCTATAAGCGTAAACAGTATCAAAAAGGCACATTTAAAGCAACTTAAAAGCATAGAGCAAGGACGTGAAAAGCAAGGTATCACCTGATGTATTATTTCCTGTACTACATGTACATAAAGGTTGTTGATCACAATGAACGAGTTGTCAACTGTTGGCCATAATGCATTAATTTCCTGAGTAACCACATGAAGGTCAAAAAACACGCTTTCACTTTTAGGTTGTTTGTGTGTGTGGGTGGTTGACATGGCAAAGCATCATTGTTATGGTGTCATGGCCGAGTGGTAAAGAGCATTGCATTAAAGTTTTGATGGTTAAGTCATCGGAGTGTAGGTTCGAATCCCTGTCGTGGCACGTGTGTCCTTGAGCAAGATACTTTACTATTATTGCTTCTCTTCACCAAGGAGTATAAACGGGTACCTATAAGAGGTTGATATTGTGAACGAAAAAGCCTTTGGAGCGCTACGGTTACCCATTTTTTGTAGGTTTTATACTCCCCAGGGAGCTGAGAAAGATTAAGGGAATGTTGTTGGCCCAATGACCAGGGCACTTGTATGAGACGGTTATTGTAAAATGCGCTATAATAAGAATTTGTTGTTATTATTATTTGTAGTAAGGTAAAATCACTCGTGATGTGTTGACTTGCTTAGAAGATTCTTTGTATAGCTGGAGCTCAAAGGACAGCCAGAGATACAATGCGTTAAAATTCACCATAATCTTTACATTCAGCAGGGTTCTTCATGTGCACAAGCCATGGGTATCGGACCAATACATGTATCGGACCAATACATTTATTTTTGCAATAGCCTTCAGTACTTTTTCTGTATCAACTTAATTTTTGCTTTTGTATTTACTTCACATCTCTATTAACTTTTACTTCTCTTTTGTTTTCATCTCAAAGCGCATAGGGACTTCTCTGTGATTGTGATATGCGCTCTACAAAAATGGTTCATTATTATTATTATTAACACGAAACAAGTTCAGTCTAAAAAAAATTAAATCATTTGATAAAATCTTTCCCTCTCCTATATTTTGTACTTCTCCTATATATTTAAACTTGTACCCACATGGGTTGCAAACATTTCTAGAGGGCCCTTGAAGTGACAATTTGTGTAAGTGTTTTGAAGTATTTTTATTTCAAAGATTACACGAGGTACGGCACGACACACGATTTGGCAAAAACCTTCAAGCCTCAATCATCTTATGCATATACACGTACAGTACCTAGAGCAAGTTCGAGTGAGGCACTTTAGTCGACTATAGTCGACCATTGGTTGATTTTGCCTGGTACCCAGGGTGTATTGAATGCATAGGTAACCATGGAACATTGACCAGTGGTTGACAAATGGTCACCACCCGAACTTGCTCCTACATGTACATGCCCTGTATAATCAGACGTGTGAGTTACCATGGTAGCCATGTTTGATTGCTCAACTTGTTCAAAGCCAACATCGTTCCTTTCCACAAAATTGTGCCCCAAGTTGTATTCAGGTGCAATCAACTTTCCAAACAGGAAGTGACTCTATTGTATATATCACTCACACACTGCATGTTAGCATTGTTTAATGAACGGTGTTGATTATGTGCACCTAATTTAGAGTAATGTTAAATACATTGTACATTGAACAGCACCTTTATGTCTGTTTGTCATCCGTTGTTTGCACACCCCAACTGTTTTATCAATATCAGTGGGTAATTGAAATTGTGTAAAGTAAATGGGTTTTTATTAGTACGTTTTTTATATAAAGATTCATTCAGTTACATTTATTTCGATGCTGTGATACAATACAAATACAATAATGCACATTTGTTGAAATTACAAAAGATGAGGTACAGGTATGATATATTAAAGCCATTGGACACTTTCGGTAAACAATATTGTCCAAGGCTCACACTTCGTGTACCACAACTTATATATAAAATAACAAACCTGTGAAAATATAGGCTCAATCGGTCATCGGAGTCGGGAGAAAATAACAGGAAAACCCACCCTTGTAAAATATTTGAATTGAATTCAAGACCTTAGCTGAGTTTCAACATTATAGCCTTATATGTACACAATTAAAACTTAATTTGATACACTGTAAGCTGGGATTGGTAACACTCCTTTAACAAAATAATAATAATAATAATAATAATAAACAACGCTTATAAAGCGCCTTACATCCATGACTGGACCCTAAGGCGCTGTACACATTAAAAATAGCTGCAAACAAGAGCAAAAAAACCCAAAGAGCATAAAAACTCACTAAGATGACTAACTCACTAAAATGACTAATACACCTTTTTAAAATTATTTTTAAACAGGCGAATGCTCCAGAAGAAATTGGTACAACCCACTTTTTGTCAGCCAAGTATGAGGTATGTATTCATGTACAATAAATTCCATGTAGAAAGTCAATAAAGAAAAATCCAGTTAATTACACCGCACCCTTCCTTGATGCTTTCTCTAATAGTGCATGTTATTTGTTTGATGCACAAAAAGTATTCTTCTGACTTGATGCAAACGGGAGTATTTTGTTTTATTGTGAAGAATTACTTTTGATAGGCTGGGATTGGTACTTTTGAAGTACCTTTTGTAAAGTGTGCACACGAATACATTACTGCTAATTTAATCATTTGGTATTTGGACACACTTAATCAATAAAAAACGTTATCCTGGAAACTTTATGCTGTATTGCAAATTTGTGAAATTCTATCGATTTATGGTGCAGACATTTTTATTTGTCATCTAATTGAAAGGAAGGGGTGTTAAATTGTCTTAATATGAAGTTATTGCAGTAATCAATCGCAAATGTTTGCCTTAAATTGACAAATCTGATTGTGTGGTTCTTTCCAATACTAAGGGGAGTAAGAATTCACAGAATCAACTATGACTATGTCGCCAACGGGCATGAAAAATGATTGGAAAGTAACGTGACTTGACAAGTCAATATTGCAACGACAAAAACTCGCTTCAGAATTGCTTTTGCCAAAGGGTAGCTCTGTATGAGGCATAAGAAATGTGTGTTGATACAAAATTACCGGTCTGGAATAACCCAAAGCCAATGGCCTACATGTACAATGTATGTTCCCCTGTTTCTGGCCTTGGTGCCTCTTCAAAATATTCATGTAGACTTTTCTAATGGAAGTGCCATTTGCAAAAATTAAAACGGCCTTGCCTTTCCAAAGAACAGGACGGATTGATCTTTGATAAAAGGCTTCCAATTGTTTCCCAAATTATAAAGACAAAGTCTATGTCAAGGATTGTACATAATACATTGTGACACCTTCAGCAGGCATTCAACTTTTGAGATGATTAGTGATTTTTTCTGCGACCTCCGGATTAACATGCCAGCACTCTAACAACTGAGCTACATCACAAGCATCTAGCCCTATGTTGGCAGTCTTCCTTTTTTTCCTATATTTCTGTGTGGTGCTAGCATGAATATTCAACCTGTAACTACCGTATAGCCAGGGAGCACACCCAAGTTTATAATATAACCTGGGAAGTGATAGGGTAGAGGGATCACCTTAAAGGCACTATACACATTTGGTAGTTGTCAAAGGCCAGTGCTCTCACTTGGTGTATCCCATCATAAGCAAAAAAATTACAAGCCTGTGAAAATTTGGGCTTAATCGGTCATCGAAGTTGCGAGAAAAGTATGAAAGAAAAAACACCCTTGTTGGACGAATTTGTCTGCTTTCAGATAGGAATAAAAGACTTCTAGCTAGAAGTCTTTTAATATTTTAGTGAGAAATTACCTCTTTCCCAAAACTATGTTACTTCAGAGGGAGTCGTTTCCCACAATGTTTTATACTATCAACAGCTCTCCAATGCTCGTTACCCAAATCAGTTTTTAAGTTGATACTTGTTTTGAGTAATTACCAAACGTGCACCTTCCCTTTAAGGGGATACAACTTTTACAAATGTATTTAAGAATTTGAACAAATATTCTTATCTTTAAAGAGCCTTGATTATGATGATGCTGAGAACTGGCTGTACCTCAAAGAAGAGAGACGTGTGGGATTAGAGGTAGGTCATCACGAGGTCATGTAACTTAACATGGTGGGAGTACATGTGTATAATAAGGGGATGTTTGTTACATGTATAGAACCGTGTGTAAATCTCCTTTGAGTAGAGTTGGTTTCTGAAAAGAACCGATGGTTGACAACTCAATGTTTTGATCAGTATGATCTGGTGGTCTCTAGGAAGAATGCTTGACTCTGTTGTTAGATGCTGCTTAAGGACTGCCTTGAAAATTAACTGGTAGTTGAGCTTGGGTTGATGGTGTACAAAGGCGGGAACAAGAACAGGAAAAGCAAATAAGATTTACACACGGTGACTAGGCCCCAATATCATAGAGCTGCTTAAGCACAAAAAGCTGCTAAGCACCAAATAATTTTGCTCACTGGAATACGGTTACCAGCCCCCCCAAAAATGTCACATATACAATTTTTTACCAGTTTCCTGCTCATTTGTGTTAAGCAGAATATTATTGAGCAATATTTTGTGCTTAAGCAGCTCTATGAAATTGGGACCTGTGCTATTGCTGTGGTGCCCTTTGCACAGTTCCTATACATTCTTTACATTTTTGTCATAAAGGTACCCCTTACTCAGCAAAATTGTTGTGCCCCCCTCAAAAGCAACAAGGCCTGCAAACCTCACCTAAAACTACCATTATTGCTTCTTCTCTCTTCTCGCATTTCAAGATAAGATTGTTGTTTTGTTCCTTTTACAGGTGAAGAAGATAATGCGGATTCATCTTGCTCGTTGGTTTGTGATGTTCTTAATTGGGATCTTAACAGCCATGGTAGCAGCAGCCATTGATATTCTCATCAGTCTTCTAGCAGGATGGAAGTACAGAGTTGTGTCCACTTGTATCCTTTCTCATTATCACTTGTTATGACAATAATAGTAATGGCTTCTCTCTGTCAGTCTAGCTGCCGGGCAATCTCGGTGGTCTTGTTGGTACAACACTGCTTTAGAATGGCAAAGGTCATGGGTTTGAATCCCACACGAGTAATCTATCTGTCTAGCTACTGGGAAATCTCAGTGATCTTGTTGGTAAGACACTGATTTAGAATGACAAAGGTCATGGGTTTGAATCCCACCCGAGTAATCTATCTGTCTAGCTACTGGGAAATCTCAGTGATCTTGTTGGTAAGACACTGATTTAGAATGACAAAGGTCATGGGTTTGAATCCCACCCGAGTAATCTATCTGTCTAGCTACTGGGAAATCTCAGTGATCTTGTTGGTAAGACATTGCTTTAGAATTGCAAGGGTCGTGGGTTTGAATCTCACACGAGTAATCTATCTGTCTAGCTACTGGGAAATCTCGGTGGTCTTGTTGGTAAGACACTGATTTAGAATGACAGAGGTCATGGGTTTGAATCCCACCCGAGTAATCTATCTGTCTAGCTACTGGGAAATCTCGATGATCTTGTTGGTAAGACACTGATTTAGAATGACAGAGGTCATGGGTTTGAATCCCACCCGAGTAATCTATCTGTCTAGCTACTGGGAAATCTCAGTGATCTTGTTGGTAAGACATTGCTCTAGAATTGCAAGGGTCGTGGGTTTGAATCCCAACCGAGTAATCTATCTGTCTAGCTACTGGGAAATCTCGGTGATCTTGTTGGTAAGACACTGATTTAGAATGGCAAAGGTCATGGGTTTGAATCCCACACGAGTAATCTATCTGTCTAGCTGCTGGGAAATCTCAGTGATCTTGTTGGTAAGACACTGATTTAGAATGACAGAGGTCATGGGTTTGAATCCCACCCGAGTAATCTATCTGTCTAGCTACTGGGAAATCTCAGTGATCTTGTTGGTAAGACACTGATTTAGAATGACAGAGGTCATGGGTTTGAATCCCACCCGAGTAATCTATCTGTCTAGCTACTGGGAAATCTCAGTGATCTTGTTGGTAAGACACTGATTTAGAATGACAGAGGTCATGGGTTTGAATCCCACCCGAGTAATCTATCTGTCTAGCTACTGGGAAATCTCAGTGATCTTGTTGGTAAGACATTGCAACCGAGTAATATGGCTGTGATTTTTTGTCACAGAACTCGGGGAAAGTACTGAATATGACAGTGCTAACCCAAATAGTATGCATTTAATAGGTGAGGTTCTGAGTAGTGGTTGTTCTCAAAAGAACCAGTGGTTGACAACTCAATGTTTTGATCAGTATGATTGTCTTCCGGAGCCTTCTTTGTGGCTTCTTATAAAGTGCTCAAATCCATCACTCAGTGAGGCTCATGGCCCTCCAACATACCCTAAACATCATACCCTTTAAATAAAAATGTAAAAGACAAATAAACATTATTTGTATACAATCTACTTTACCTTGTGGTATCAGGATACAAAGCTCAAGTTTAATGTGACATTAAGAGGAAGTTCAATGTGAAACCTGGGTTCTGAGAACAGATACCAATCAGTCTGTTAACGGTAGGGTCATAGTTTGGACACAATGCTACTTCACTATAAGGTTTGGATAAATTTGTGTGTAGACACCAAAACCAAGTTTGTGGGTATACACCCAAACCAAACAGTACACTCCTATCACATCCGCCACACCTCACAAAGGCTTATGCTGATCTATAGACAAATTATAAAGGAAGATACAATAAAAGTCACATTTGAAAGTTTCAGCTGTATACGGTGTTTACTGGCTGAGAAAACGACAACACACAATCTTGAATGTCAAATCCATTCTGTTTAGCGAGTCAACACTGGGTCCAGTCAGTGTCAACTGCATCTCTGGCCACAGAATTAATTATTATGATGAATTGTTTTTCCGATCAAAATGTCAGAGGTGTCTCAGATGGAAACTTTCAAGTAACAACGATCAATCTTTTTATTTGAACATGAACTGGGTTTCATGTAGGGTTCACTACAAGTAACTTTGAATTTTTCAGGGATGTAATATCAAAAAGCACTCTGCTCTTTGGATGTCGGTTATCGACAACTTTATCATGATTACAGCAATATTGATTTGATTGATGAGGATAAAATGAGTAAAGATCGTGCATGAAAAGCTGCAATTTGTTTCCTCATAAACGCAGTACATGTTTGTTTTAGACGTCATAGATCAATTGATATTCCTGCATGAATTGTAAATGCTGTGTGCATAGATGGTTGGGTGCCTGGCAGCAGGACGCCGGGCTCCATGACCTTTGACACGTAAAGTACATCTTGTAATCTCCACAGAAGGTCACAAGCAATGGAATTGAGTCTTTGAAAAAATAAAATTTATCTCTAATGTTTTTAATAAATGTTAACTTTGAATCTGGGATAAAGAACGTTTTGTATGTCCTTAAGCACTGTATACTCAGTACTTTCCTGTGTTCTGTGAAAAATCAATTTACATGCAAATCAGCTCAACCAAGCCTGTATAAAATCTTTTAGTTGTGACCATTATCATGTTTATGCCAGGCAGTGCATGCTCTCCTAACCTACCCTTCTCACTCTGCCAGACACTAAATGAAATTTAGTTGTGATTTATTAAAAAAAGTGTTACAATATAAAAATGTAGCCACTGGCACAAAGAGTCATGGTTCAAATAGCATCGTTCAGGAAGAGACGGGTTTAATATCTCTTTTCTTTCTTATCATGAAAGTGTGTCAACCTACGTTTTTTATTTCCCATTGTTGCCTGGGGATATTTTTAGTACATATGTGCACAGTCTTCAACGGCTCAAAGATAATAACTACATTGTATTTGAGTGACGGGTACGATTAGAAATGCCAGGATCTGAAGAAAAAAAAGGAGATCATAGAGTTCAGAACCCTTTTTTTCTGACAAGGTAAACAGTCGGAGAGAAAAAGGAAGCAGTTTCCCTAAAAGAGAAGTCCCCAATGAAACATGTCAGTTGATGTCCCATCATGACACCTGTTTCCTTAAGCAAGAAACTTGTGTTGTGCAAAGCACGTCAAAGAACCCAGTGCACTTATCAAAAAGAGACGGGGTTCCCCACGGTTTTCCTGGTTTGATTGGCAGCATATTGCATCACAGCACCTTGTAAACCATTACATGGTGCTATAAAAGGAGTAGGTCTCATATTTCAAAACGTAGTCCCACAAACCTTGCATTAAAATACGCCTTGAGCGACACTGTGTGACTGATACGCTTGCTATATGAGAAGCCACTATTATTATTATTATTATTATAATTATTATTATGTCACAGCTAGCTGAACTAGAGTGGTGATAGAAATGTATGTTATAGTTTAGATATCTTAGTAACTCGGTAATTGTACAGAGTTTTCCATCTGTTGTAGACCCCTTTGGCTGCCATCTTTGATGTCAAACAATGGAAACAAACATGCATGTATGCGTTGCACACAACTTGGTTCTTTCGGTGAGGGGACTGTTTTGGGCTTGTGACATCATAAGCAAGGGGTATATTAATGGCACCATATTAAGACATAAAAATAACCAATCCAATACTAGTTTATGCATAGTTTATGTGGTACCATCTTTTGAGAGAAACAAATTTCAAATGTGCCTAGCCACAATCATGGGTTCACATTTTTTATCGTGTCCATTTTATGATCAACAGTTTGAAAACCACTGTTGTAGCAGTGTAGCACTGTTATAAATGTCATTTAAAAATCATTAACATACAATTGCTGTGTCAAAGAGTTTGTCGAATACAAAATCTGCAAAGAGTTACATGTACTCAATATTTATATGTCCTTCATTTGGTTCTTTGTGACAAAAAGTGTACCAAAGATCATGGCTGGGCATGAATTCTTCCTTAAAATTTCAGACTCGAAAATCGTTTCCCTGTCTAGTTAATTGAAATTCAGGTGCTCGCCTGAAGTGAACTATTCAATTTATAAAATTTAATAAGTTTGTTGCATGTATGTACCACTCAGTTTTATTCATACAGCTTAGTCTTAAAATTCTAATGAATGCTTGCAGCTACTTTAAAGTTTTGTTTCACGATTCCTTCCTTGACTCAAACTGCCACAGATATATCAATAAATATTGATGGTGCTAATGCAGTTAAACCATTCCTTGTCTGGCTAGCCATCGATACCTTCTTTGTACTCATCGCTGCTGTGCTTGTGGTCTTTGGAGAGGTAAGTGGTATTAGAAACTGCAGACTTTTTCTAGGATGATTTACCCAAGCAAATAAAACCAATTCACCATGAAATGTTGTGGCCAAGCAGCCTATCTAGTACACCCAACTCAAAGTCTTAAGGGTATGGGTTGAATCTTGCTCATGAACTTTATGTTCTTGAGCTTGATACTTGACCTTAATTGCTTCTCTTTACCCAGGAGTCGTTTTCATGAGGGGCCAGAAATGGTGTAATGAATGACAAATGGCTACATGTTATTTATTTGGGGAACAATGAGCATCAACCATGGCATACTACTTAACTACATATGTATACTATAATGTTCTATGCACAAGTACACTGCAACACAGCATTTCATTTTATTGTACATGTGTGTTTTCACAGGTTTTGCCATAAACATGCATTGTGTACTCACTGTTGTGTGATTAGGATAAGATGTAATTAAAAAAATGTGCACATTCATCAACATCACATAGTCATAAGTGTAATGTACATGTACGTACATGTAACCAAACAAATGGCATGAGATAAGACCTCATTGCACTATTTTTCTCAGGGTATGACCTTACATTTTGAGATAGTTCTTACCACTGAAAAAACAAACATCATTAGTTGAGAAATACCTCTAAAGAGTTATGAAACTGCTAATAAAAATTAAGTATTTTCTAGATTTGTCCTTAAAAATGGTCATTTCACCTGATATATTTTAAATAAAATTCAAGAAGTTTATTTCACAAAATGTTCAGAAGTATTCTCAAGATACATATTCACTGTATTGTAATAGTTTCAGTTTGTGCCCTTTCCTCCATTTATTGGTGTGTTTTGTTATAAATACAAGTTGTTGTTGATTCAATTATTTGGGAGTGAAAACAAATGCACCATTAAATATCAATTAAAGAGTATCTAGACATTTTCAAATACATGGTACAATACACATCTAATTACCATTGCTAATGACTATCCACTGATTTTTTTATATGTGTGCAATCTTTCTTTAATGTGCTCTTAATACATCCTCTGAATACTTTGACTATAAATATTAGCATCCTGTAATGCATGCTTTTCCGTAAAAATTGTTATTTTTTTCGCGCGCTAAGAATTTGTTTAGTCATAGATCACTAGATAGATAAGAAGTGCAGCAGCTATGGATAATTGAATGCATTTGATGAGAAACAATTCACTTCAAAGAACTGCGTTTATGGAAAAATTTTATCCCCAAAAGTTTGAGTATAAACTGTTTTCCATTTAGGGATTATTCTTTTTAGGGACATATTCACTTGCCATATTCATTCGGCAATTTCTCAAAAACGCAACCACCTTTTGAAAGAAATTTTCATAACACATTTTTATTGGAAGGGTTCCAAAAACCAAACATATACAGACCCTTTAAACTATTGTTTGCTTTATTTAAAGTTAATTCCCCTGGTTAATGAGATGTACTAGTGTAAATGCTCTAATAAAAGAACTGTATTTTGTTTTTGACTACAGCCAGTAGCAGCAGGTAGTGGCATACCACAGATTAAGTGCTATCTCAATGGTGTGAAGGTACCTCATGTAGTCCGCTTCAAAACACTGCTGTGTAAAATGTTTGGGGTCATATTTGCAGTGTCTGGAGGTCTCTCAGTAGGAAAGGTAAGGTTGGGATTATTCACCAAGGCCCATAAAGGTAGCTGAGCACAATCAAAATTTGCTCAGCAGAATAAGGTGAGCCAAACTACAATGTCACGTGTACAGTTTGTGACTGGTATCCTGCTCATTTGTACTTAGCGGTAAATGTTTAAGCAATATTTTCTGCTTATAGTAGCTCTATGAAACTGTGCTCAGAGTATCCTTCCTCACTCTAACAAAATCCGTCACCGTATGATAACTCAACAACCAAGAACAAGTTAAAGAGCAATAGTTAACTAGTGGCTGGTTAGTGATGTACATGTAAGTACGTAGGGCATAAGGCCTGAAAATACTTGGTCTTGATGCCCTTCAAAAGTTTCACATTGACTTTAAGATTTTCCAATGGAAGTGCCCTTTGCAAAATGAAAATGGCCTTGCCCTTTCAACATGTTCAAAGATGAAATTCCAGGCCTTGGGCATGGGCACTGAAGTTGTTGAAGTGACCATAAAATAATGCCGGATCAGTGTACGTTATAATTTTTCTAATAACATGTCCACTTAATACTAGGAAAACGGCTATTGATAACTCGTGATGCAACCATGCTCATTGGTTCTAAAGAGCCTATTTTTGACAATTTTGTTAGGGGTGCCAGTCAGAAGCCATTCAACCTGTAACTGCTGTGTAGCCAGGGATCACACCAAAGTTTACAAAACATTCTGAGAAGAGGTCCCGGGAATGCAATTGATATGATAACTGCATCTAGGACTAAGAATAAAATTTTGCCATTTGTATTTCTGCTACTACAGGAAGGTCCAATGATTCACTCGGGGTCAGTCATAGCAGCTGGCGTATCACAAGGAAGATCTACAACATTCAGACAGGATTGTAAAGTATGTATCTTCACAATCGACCCATTTCATTTCATTTATGTTCATGTGCTACCAAAGTGGTCCTTTAGCATGCACTGCAGTTGGTTGCATCCAAGTTGCCTGTAAAAGTTTCCTCAGGTGAAGGCCTTAACAGGTAAAGCAATGATGGTGATGCAAAGCTATATACAGCTGATGCTGAATACTCCTTAGATGTTGAGATTGTGTCAGGAATGCAACGTTTCATTCAAACATGATTTATGTGCTACCAAAGTGGTCCTTTTACATGCACTGCAGTTGATTGCATCCAAGTTGCCTGTAAAACTTTCCTTGTGTGACAAGGCCTCTACAGGTAAAGCAATGATGGTGATGCAAAGCTACCAGGCTACATGTACATGTATAGCTGATGCTGCATACTCCTAAGGATTTGAGATGGTTTCAGGAATGCTTCAAGCAGGAATTTAATTAAATGATCTCATTATAAATTGATTATTCATGTTTTGATTTAATTTATTGAATCTGGTTGTGAAGCCAATGACTCTCACAAAATCAAACTTAATCACTGTACAAGCCAAGTCCCCAGTGGGTAGAGAAGACAATGAAGACAAATTCACGCAAAAAACAAGCAATCAGGCAAGGACTGAAAATCCAATCCACATGGTGGCAGGCAAGATATGACTACGCCAACCTGACTGCCCGAAACCTACACAAACTAAATAGTATTCCACATTTGTATTTCTGGTGATGCACCGATCTGTAGACCCCCAAATTTGCATAATGTAAATTAAGAGGAGGGGGGGGGCACACATCCAGAGTATGTTCAGGAATGTTCACAAGTCTTTTAAATCTTATCTCTACATTTTGAAGAATGGGAAATACTTTAAGCTTGAAGTTATGATTATTTATTCTCTTTTTCTCCTCGACAGTTATTTAAATACTTTCGGACGGACCATGAGAAACGAGATTTTGTCTCTGGTGGAGCTGCAGCAGGTGTGGCCGCTGCCTTTGGTGCTCCTGTGGGCGGAGTCCTATTTGCATTAGAGGAGGGGGCTAGTTTCTGGAATCAGTCTCTGACTTGGAGAATAGTAAGGCTTCTACAATTCAATTCAATTAAACTCAACATTTATTTCCATATTTAACAATAGTCATAATATATTAATGAATTTATATTGCGCTCTCTCCAGGACCAGTCGGTTCGAGAGCACATAACAGTAAAAATTATTATGCAAAATGCATATGTTTACAAGTTATTATGAAGAATGTCCATTCATAAATACCTAAGACAGTTTATCCATTCTGATTGGTTTAAAGGGCATCACGATGTGTTGTTTGAACGGATGATATAACACCAGTAAAAAGTGTTATAACATGGGCGTGACACGCGCGCTTGCATCTGTGCATATAAGACAGTTTCATCATTCCTATTGGTCGAGAGCAACGGCCGGGACAGTTGTGTTCTAAAGTTAGTTCAAAACGAGTTCAACCCACAAAAGATAAACCGTTCAGGGAGGGGGTTTATCTTTAGACCACTTCGGGTCTTTTAACACTTGAACATCCAATAAATCTACTCCGCGAAAGTAGAATAAAGAAAGACAGTTCTGTAAGAGTAGGCAAGTAGATACACACATGGTGTTACCGCAAACCAAATATATACTCTTTATTATGCATGTTATTATTCCAGTTCTTTGCGTCGATGATCTCTACGTTTACCTTGAATGTTCTACTCAGTTTCTGGCATCAGGAACCATGGAACCTATCCAATCCTGGCCTCATTAACTTTGGCCAGTTTGAGGTAAGAAACATTGATTTTAGAAGAGGCCTGTCATTTGTTTATGTTTTTTTAAACAGTGTGTTGGCTTCCCGGATGTTAAAGGAAAGAGAATTCTTGAGCCGGAGAGCAGCGGCTTGAAAAGCATGATCTCTTGTACGGGACTTAGTTTTGGGGAATTTTTTTTTTTTTCATTTCATTTTATTTCATTTTATTTGCCAGCAAACATGAAAAAACACACACATGTATTAAAAAATTGCACATCAAAGATTTACAAGAAAAAGCAATACAATAGTTATAAAAAGAGAAAAAGAAAAAAATATATATAATATGTAAAAACACTAGCAAATAACTGAGAAACCTGGCCTGGCCGCGGGCAGATACATGTATATGTACATGTATGTAAGCGTGTTTTGTCCAATGATAAGTGGGTTGAATAGACAGATGTGTTGAAAGAAATGAGTTCTTGGAGATATGAAGGTGCCATAGAGTTGCTACATTTGTAGACAATGACAAGAAGAGTGAAATTTATGCTAAATTTATATTCCATATTTTCTGGCTATTTCAGGGTGTAATGTACCTCAGCTATGAGATCCCAGTGTTCTTATTAATGGGAGTATTTGGTGGATTAACCGGTGCATTATTCAATGCAGTCAACTATAGATTGTCCATCTTCAGACTAAAGTAAGTATCGCCCCATCTGATGGACGAAGCAATAATGGTTAAGTGTCTTGCTTGAATACACAAATGTATGAATTTCGTAATCAGTAAATCTTTCAGACTAAAAGCAAACACTGATTTTTTTATTCTTGCCATTCTTGTATAATATCTTTAAAAATCACAGGTACACGATTGTCTGTGTCTGTGTCTGATGACCTATTTCTTAACAACAAAAAACAACGGTTTGATAAGAGTTTGTTTAGTGTCGAATTACTCTGCGATTATTTACTGATCATGATTACTTCCTCTCCCTAGGTATGTTTACTCCAGAGCTGTTTGTGTGATGGAGGCCCTCATTGTTGCATCGGTTACCGTCACATTATCCTTTCTGTGTATTTACTTAAGCGATGACTGCAAGCCCATAGTCAGCAACATGAAGAATTCCTTACAGGTAAAAAATCTCCCTGAAAGTGTTGGTCAAATAAGTGTGGGTTTGTTCGGAGATCAAATTCAACACAAAGACAAGTGTGTTTGTTTTATTCGATTGCTTGGCACAAGGAAGTGAGCCTACCCTTCCGTTTTCTGCTACACTTTCTTTTTTCTTGTCAAGATTTACCCCCAAAGAAAGCTGTACATGTAACAACAAATTTGTTCGATAACAATAGACGGCACAAGACATGGCAGACAATCTGGAAAAGACTACTTGGTATTTTTGCTTAATGGATAATTTTGTACCAGAGCTGCTTAAGCACTACAATTTGCTAAGCATGAAAGGGCTGCTAATTTGATGTCATGTTTTTTATTGTCATAATTTGTATGTGTTATTGTCTATGCCTGATTCTCCTCACTTTTAATTGGAAATACGATTTGCTATTCAAGCAGCAAATTTTGTGTGTGATAATTACCAGTCCTAGCAATTTATCCCAAAAGTTAAAGTAACTGTGTATCGCAATTATTATAGAAAGACTTGTGTGTTCGAAGTATGTATCACCCTTGAATTTTTTCGTTGCTGGGTCTGTTTGCCATTTTGAACCTAAAATGCAATTTAAAAAAAAAAAATTCAAAATATAAAAAAGTCTATTATAAATGTATCTTGCTGATTTGTGTTGCCTAGGTAAATCCCTAATGCCAACAATATTTCTTGAGTGATAATGTCTTTCGTGATAACATGTTAACATAGTTAATGGGTCATACATGTACGATTGATGACACTTTTTGACCTTTGCACTGAACGAGTTAAATGCATGAGCCGTGTACAAACATTTACACATGTAAAACCCGGTTCATACTTCCTGTGAAGCGATTGTTGACGTCACAAGTTCGCAATGAATAATATGCAGCAGTTGACTTGTGCTGGACCTCTTGTGAATTCGAAGAGAAAACAGTTGTGATGTCAAATTCATGTCAAATTCGCATCGCGTTCGCATTCTCAGGAAGTATGAACCAACCTTTTTCTTGAAGTATTGCTTTTCTTATAATATTTCAGATGTTTTGCCATGATGGTGAGTACAGTGCTTCAGCGTCATTATTCTTCAACACACCTGAGGAGTCTGTCAAGAGTTTATTCCATACTGCTCCAGGTAAGTAGTCATAATGTAGGTCCTTTTCAAACCCATGGATTGGAAACTGTCAGAAGACCAAAACTCTGCTGGATCCACAAACTCACCTGGGCCCAATTTCATGGCTCTGCTTACCGTAAGCAAAGAATCAGAGCATATGGAAGCTGGGAAATTTTGGCGTGTGTGAGGCGTAACCCACGTTACTAGGCATTCTACGCTTACACAGCTAGCACAGAAATTCGGCGCTTGCAGAGCCATGAAATTGGGCCCAGGTGGAGTGGCCTCAGCATGGCTGGACTAACTGCGGCGACCCTGTAGTGACGCAAAATCACTCCTGCCCCAGCCACACAACCCAGGAGAAGTGGACAGTTGTTGGGACAATGGGTAGCATGCCTATGACGATTGATGATGGTGGCTTGGGCTAAGGCTCAGGGTGTTTTATATTCAGCACAATTTTCAAAATAACTTGAAGAACCTAACCCAGAGGCAAATCTGAAGATGTTGTCTAAAAAAAGGTCATAGTACAGCCAGCTTATAATCTGACCATCAACTTTTCAAAACATAAGGGCCCAATTACATGACTCTGCTAATAAGCAAAGAATCTGCGCTTACAGAAGCAGGGAATTCTGCGCAAGTGCATTTCACTGGTGAGCAGGGAATTTTTGCTTGTGCATGTGTGTACTCTACATTACTAGGCATTATTTGCTTACACAGCTAGCGTAGAATTTGGCTTTTGCACAGTACAAAGTGTAGTATCGTGATTGTAAGCCAAAATCTGGCAGAAGGCGAGGCTATGACATTGGGCTCAGTCGACCTAATATGTTGGTAGGATAAAACGGGAACCAAGGTCACAGTTTGTCTGAATGATTCGATTAAAGAAACAGTAAAAATGTACATCTTGTACTTGTTTTCATCATTTCTTGGAAGGTTTAACAAAATTAAATGTCTTTCTTTTAGGTACCTATGGTATAGACACTCTGGGCATATTTTGCGCGGTCTATTTCCTGTTAGCGTGTTGGACGTACGGTCTGAGTGTGCCCAGTGGACTATTCCTTCCGTCGTTGCTTGCTGGGGCAGCGTGGGGACGACTTATTGGAACAGGAATGCACTACGCTTTCCCTCAAGCTGTAAGTGAACTTTGAACTCTGCCTTAATATCAAAACGTGATTAAACTTCATTTCTGTCAGAAATCAAGATTGTTAGCCCTTTAATGCACCATTTATTTGAATTGATCATTTGTCATGTTTGTCATGTTTGTTCACATTATTTTGTTACTTATTTCTATTGCAAATGGCGACCCCCCAAATTCAGTCACAATAGCAACCTCAAGAAGCCTTTTCTTATTCTGAAAACTTTGTGATATTTATTTTTCATTTTACAGCTTCTTTTTAAAGGGATTTCAACCGTCCGTAGCGTCGGTGGAGGCATGATCTTTGTTGCCTTTTCTTGCATTTGTTGCTGTTATATTTGTCATTGCTTTTAATCCTACCATTTTTATTGATGTTTTACATTATTTTCTGTACAAATGAAATGTGCCATATTCAACACTGTTACACTGCCACAAGGATCTTGTACTTTTATATTGTACACAATTTTTTTGTGTATGATCTTTGTTGCCATTTTCTTGCATTTAGACTGTCTACATGAACTGTTTATTTGTCATTGCTTTTTATCCTACCCTTTTGATTGTTGTTTTACATATTTTTTGTACAAATAAAATATGCGCGGTTCAACATGGATACACTTCCACAAGGATTATGTACTTTTATGTTGTCTTTGCATGTAAACATGGACAATTTGTTTGTGTATGATCTTGCTGTTTCTTTCTATTTACACTGTCTGCATAAACTTTTTAACCATAATTGCCATTGCTTTTTATCCTACCCTCTTGGTTGTGGTTATACTTTATTTTTTGTACAAATAAAATGTGCCAGGTTCAACACGGCCATGATGATATTTTATTTATAGGCCTACTGTCTGAGCATGGTTACATGCACACATTTTGTGTGTATTCCTCTTTGTGACCCTTTTTCATTACATTGTCGAACTGTTTATCCATTTGTGTTACTTTTTATCATTCCTTTGTGATTGTTGTTTAGCAATGTTGTTCGTCAATCGAGGAGAGCCTCTCGAGGAGAGCCTCTCGACAGGAAATGTGTTTCTTTTAGGCAATCTTATGGGCTCCAGCTGTTTCTTTGTCTTTACTGTATTTAAATTGCTCTTTGCTGTTTTTTAATTAATTTGCATTATTGTACTTTATATTGAAATAAATATAAATATAAATATACATATCAACTGTATTGTTTTGAAAGGATAACTATTAAGAGTCAGTTCAGGTAAATAGTTGACATAGTTGCTCACGGTCAAAAAATGATTTTTTTTTATACTTTGTTGGTGGAAGGGCCTTGGGGTGCAAGTAAACAAAATTGCATTTTCAATTCTATATATAGCCCGTTGCCATGGTTACGGCTCATTTTGTTTTTTGGCCATTTTAGGCCGATTTTGGGGTCTGAAAAACTGTTTTTTAGCTCATATTTACAACTCCACCCCACCAAAACGCAATATTATTTCAAAAAACCTTTTATATCACTACAAAGTATCATCCTTGGCCTTCCTTGAGAAAAAAAATTATTGCTTTAAATATCACCCTTGTGCTATTTTTGCATCATGCATTACAGTATGTTTTTAGAACTTGCAAAATCGACATTTTTACCCTATTTTTGGACCCCAAAATGTCAACTTGCCAGGGGTCTCAGAAAATTTTCTTTTCGTCTGTGATTAGGGCCAACATTGGTCTTTCCATATCTGGTGTCAAAAACTTGGGCAATTGTATCCTGTTGGGCCAGTACTGCCTCAAAACTAGACTTTTTTCCCAAAAACATGAAAAATGCCTTTTTAAGGGTCTTTTCACATAATATCGACATACGTGTCCATGGTAAAAGAAAAAGGAATATTTTTCTTATACTTTGTGGATGGTAGGGACTTGGGGTGCAAATAAACAACATTAACATTTCAAATCATAATATAACACGTTGCCATGGTAACTGTTCATTTGTGTTTAGGCCACTTTGGGCCGATTTTGGGGTATGAAAAACTGTTTTTTTAAGCTAATATTTACAACTCCACCCCACCAAAAAACAAAAATATTTCATAAAACCTTTTACATCACTACAAAGTATCATCCTTGGCTTTACTTGAGACAAAAAAAATATTGCTATAAATTTCACCCTTGTTCTATTTTAAGAACGTGCATTACAGTATGTTTTTAGAGCTTGCAAAATCAACATTTTTACCATATTTTTTGCCCTCAAAATTCCATTTTTCAGGGGTCTCAGAATATTTTCCTTTCGGTTTTGATCAGGGCCATAATTTGTCATTTTATTTCTGGTAAGAAAAACTCGGGCAATTGTATCCTGATGTAACAGAACTGTCTCAAAAATAGACCCTTTTCCCCGAAAACATAGAGAAATGCATTTTGAAATATTTGCTTCATTTTGAATTTATAACATGAAGAAGTAAGCAATAATTCCATCAATCTGGCAGCTTTTTATAAGCACTTTGTAGGTTTAGTGCATTACCAACATTGATCAGGACTTGTTGATGACATAAATCTTATAATTTGCCCCACCCCGGCCCTGGCCCAATCATATTTCTTGACATTGCATAAAATAAAATAACAGTTTTGTGAACAGCGCCTCTTTTTTGAAAATAACATTTTTTAATTCCCCTTGCACATCAAGAAAGTTTGTACTGTCTTTAATGTTTTATTGGTTCTCAGAATATTTCCCTTTTTGTTTTGATTGGGCTATTATTATGGTTTGCATGACTACTGGGGAGAAACACTTTGGTTTATTGTATCCTGTTGTGACACTTCTGCCTCAAAAATGGTAATTTTTCCAAAAACAATAAAAATGCATTTTGAAGTTATCCCTTAGTTTGAATTGATAAAAAACAAAAAAACGAGCATGCTTGTTAAAAATAAATGGCACTGTTTCCATGCTCTTTAAGCCACTGAGATCTTATTTTGTCAGAACTACTTTACCTAGTTGTACAGGTATGGTACACATTGCAAGAAGAGAAGTAGTGCGATGAGCAATCTTTACTGTTCTTGTCTTTACATGGCCTTATAATAGTCTTCTTGGTCCCCTGCCCGCTACCAAACTAAACATTTTCATCCCAATCAGAACAAAGAGGCTCTAAAAGTGAGCAAGCACTGTATCCAAAGTATAAATGGCCATTCACCTGCTTTGGCCTTCTGTAAGCAGTTCCCCCATCTATGGTGGGGTTCCTTTCAATTGTACTGTTGCAAACAATGAAAGAGTTGGTTTATTTAACGTGATAAACAATTCAGCAGGTAATGTTTGACAATGTTTTTTGTTGATCGTTCTCAGAGACATATATAATAATTATGAATTAGTAAGATAGTGAATGGAAATAATAATCAAACTAGCCTCAATAGACTTTTGTTACTGCAAATGCATCTTACTTATTTATGTTCAGCAGGTGCAAGTTTTTACAACTTCTTTCAATGTTGTTTCATTAAAGGAACACGTTGCCTTGGATCGGTCGAGTTGGTATTTGAAAAGCGTTTGTAAATGTTTATTAAAAAATGCATTATGATTAGAAAGATATTTTAAAAGTAGAATATAATGATCCACACAAGTATCACTCAAAAACCATGCATTTTAAAACAAACCGTTACAAACGCATTTCAAAGACCAACTTAACCGATCCCAGGCAACGTGTTCCTTTTAAATAATCTCTTACGCTCATCTTGCAAATCGTTAGTATCATTGTTTTTAATAAGATCTTGGCAAACTTTTCCAACACTTTTAAGCGGGCTTTTTAATTTCCCACGTTTGTGTTGGACATGATTGGATGCTCCAAACCATCTGCCGCAAGCACAGAAACTACATTGTTTATGATCTCTGTCTCTAAGAAAAGTTTTACATTTGGTAGCAGGCAGGGACCAAGGAGAGTAGGCCCTGTATTAAAGACAACTTGTAAAGAATGCTCATCGCACTCTACTTGCAATGGGAATCATACCTGTATAATAGGTAAAGTAGCCAAATCAAGAACTCTCAGTGGCAAAGCATTGGTTATGGTTTGGTTGGATACCATTATGTTTAAATAAAAACTTTGTATTCAGTACTCAAAGGGCATGGAAACAGTGCCAGATTTTTAACAAGCATGCATTGTTTTTGAAAAAATTACTATACTTAAGGCATGATCAGTCACAACAGGATACAATAAACACAGTGTTTCTACCCAGAAGAAATGAAAACACCAATAACAACCGAATGGGAACACTTTCAAAAGAAGAGGCGCTATTCACAAAACATTGTTTTATGCAATGTCAAGAAATATGATTGGGGCTGGGCCGGGCAAATTCTAAAATTAAGGTCATCAACAGTTCCTGATAAATGTTGGGTAATCCACTAGTGCTAAGGAAAAGCTGCAAGATTGATAGAATTATTACTTTTTAATGTTAGAAATTCAGTATGAAGAAAAAAACAATTCAAAATGCATTTTTTCTGTTTGAGGAAAAAAGTCTATTTTTGAGACAGTACTGTTAACATCAGGATACACTTGCCAAGTTTTTCTTACCAGAAATAAAAAAGACAAATTTTGGCCCTGATCAAAACCGAAAGGAAAATATTCTGAGACCCCTGAAAAAAATGAAATTTTGAGGGCAACAAATCTGGTAAAAATGTTGATTTTGCAAGTTCTAAAAACATACTCTAATGCACGTTCTAAAAATAGCACAAGGGTGAAATTGTTAGCAATATTTTTTTTGTCTCAAGTAAAGCCAAGGATGATACTTTGTAGTGATGTAAAAGGTTTTATGAAATATTGTTGTTTTTTGGTGGGGTGGATTTGTAAATATTAACTAAAAAAACAGTTTTTCATACCCCAAGATCGGCCTAAAGTGGCCTAAACACATGTGTTAATGAACTGTTACCATGGCAACGTATTATATTATGATTTGAAATGTAAATGTTATTTATTTGGACCCCAAGTCCCTACCATCCTACCATCCACAAAGTATAAGAAAAATATTCCTTTTTTATACCGTGGACACGTATTTCGATATTATGTGAAAAGACCCTTAAAAAGGCATTTTTCATGTTTTTGGGAAAAAAGTCTAGTTTTGAGGCAGTACTGTCACAACAGGATACAATTGCCCAAGTTTTTGACACCAGATATGGAAAGACCACTGTTGGCCCTAATCACAGCCGAAAGGAAAATTTTCTGAGACCCCTGGCAAGTTGACATTTTGGGGTCAAAAAATAGGGTAAAAATGTCGATTTTGCAAGTTCTAAAAACATACTGTAATGCATGATGCAAAAATAGCACAAGGGTGTTATTTAAAGCAATAATTTTTTTTCTCAAGGAAGGCCAAGGATGATACTTTGTAGTGATATAAAAGGTTTTTTGAAATAATGTTGCATTTTGGTTGGGTGGAGTTGTAAATATGAGCTAAAAACCAGTTTTTCAGACCCCAAAATCGGCCTAAAATGGCCAAAAAACAAAATGAGCCGTAACCATGGCAACGGGCTATATATAGAATTGAAAATGCAATTTTGTTTACTTGCACCCCAAGGCCCTTCCACCAACAAAGTATAAAAAAAATTCATTTTTTGACCGTGAGCAACTATGTCAACTATTTACCTGAACTGACTCTTAATTGATTTGAATTGCATGATTGCTTACTTTTTTCCCACAAAATAAATACATACCAGCCATCACTCTATGGAATTGTTTCATAAATTTTCAAAATAGTACAAATAAAATATTGTTGTGCCATACATGTATACATGTACATACATCATTGTTACACCGAAACAACGATATTGTATTTCAATACTGCCTTAGCATGGTTACATGCACACATTTTGTGTGTATGTTCTTTGTGACCCTTTTCCATTTACACTGTCTGAGTTGTTTATCCATTTGCTTATTTTTTATTGCTTTATATGCTCACTTTTGATTGCTATTTTACATTATTGTTTGTTTGTCTGTATTGTTTTGCTGGAATAAAATATGAGTTGATTAAATTGATTGCAAATTCGTTTCCACAGAAGGAGTACATACCTCAATCATGTTTCATAAAATTTAAATGCTTTATGTGTAGGATGTAAAGTTTTTTTAATTTCTTAGTACAGAAAAGTGGCGACATTAGAAACACATTTTCTATAAAAAACTTGTAAGCAATTACTTCTGTAGGGTAGGATTACTTAAAGAGCTCTACCATTCTTTTAAAAAAGTGTTCAGTTACTTAATTTTGTTTTCTTTCTTTAATTTACATGATTTCTTTTTATAGACATTATCCACGCCTGGCATTTACGCATTTTTTGGAGCAGCAGCTCAACTTGGTAAGGGTTTTTAAATTTCTGTATTTATTTATTTATTTTTTTCTGGTAATGAAACCAAGGATGCCCCATAAGTAAACTTAACCCTTAAGAGACTGCAGAACTCTGGAAAGTACTGAGTATACTTTGATCTTAAATATTATGTTTTAGTGTGTGTCCGGTATCGCTCGGCTTGGCCTGCACGTTCTCGTCATAGAGAGACCAGCTTTTGCAGGACTGTTTTTGGCTCAATGATGCAGGCCTGGTCATGGTTTCCCTCTTGCTTTCTGATTTTTTCCTCATTGTTGGTCTTTCCTTTTAAATGGTGTTATTATTATTGTATGATAAGCATTCACTGGATTTGTTTATGTATTGTTTAGTTTGCATTGTCTCTGCTGCGCCGTGAAAGTCTGTTTAGATTGATTTGGCGCATTACAAATACCTATTATTATTATTATTATTATTATTATTATTATTATTATTATTATTATTATTATTATTATTATTATTATTATTATTATTATTATTATTATTATTATTATTATTATTATTATTATTATTATTATTATTATTATTATTATTATTATTATTATTATTATTATTATTATTATTATTATTATTATTATTATTATTATTATTATTATTATTATTATTATTATTATTATTATTATTATTATTATTATTATTATTATTATTATTATTATTATTATTATTATTATTATTATTATTATTATTATTATTATTATTATTATTATTATTATTATTATTATTATTATTATTATTATTATTATTATTATTATTATTATTATTATTATTATTATTATTATTATTATTATTATTATTATTATTATTATTATTATTATTATTATTATTATTATTATTATTATTATTATTATTATTATTATTATTATTATTATTATTATTATTATTATTATTATTATTATTATTATTATTATTATTATTATTATTATTATTATTATTATTATTATTATTATTATTATTATTATTATTATTATTATTATTATTATTATTATTATTATTATTATTATTATTATTATTATTATTATTATTATTATTATTATTATTATTATTATTATTATTATTATTATTATTATTATTATTATTATTATTATTATTATTATTATTATTATTATTATTATTATTATTATTATTATTATTATTATTATTATTATTATTATTATTATTATTATTATTATTATTATTATTATTATTATTATTATTATTATTATTATTATTATTATTATTATTATTATTATTATTATTATTATTATTATTATTATTATTATTATTATTATTATTATTATTATTATTATTATTATTATTATTATTATTATTATTATTATTATTATTATTATTATTATTATTATTATTATTATTATTATTATTATTATTATTATTATTATTATTATTATTATTATTATTATTATTATTATTATTATTATTATTATTATTATTATTATTATTATTATTATTATTATTATTATTATTATTATTATTATTATTATTATTATTATTATTATTATTATTATTATTATTATTATTATTATTATTATTATTATTATTATTATTATTATTATTATTATTATTATTATTATTATTATTATTATTATTATTATTATTATTATTATTATTATTATTATTATTATTATTATTATTATTATTATTATTATTATTATTATTATTATTATTATTATTATTATTATTATTATTATTATTATTATTATTATTATTATTATTATTATTATTATTATTATTATTATTATTATTATTATTATTATTATTATTATTATTATTATTATTATTATTATTATTATTATTATTATTATTATTATTATTATTATTATTATTATTATTATTATTATTATTATTATTATTATTATTATTATTATTATTATTATTATTATTATTATTATTATTATTATTATTATTATTATTATTATTATTATTATTATTATTATTATTATTATTATTATTATTATTATTATTATTATTATTATTATTATTATTATTATTATTATTATTATTATTATTATTATTATTATTATTATTATTATTATTATTATTATTATTATTATTATTATTATTATTATTATTATTATTATTATTATTATTATTATTATTATTATTATTATTATTATTATTATTATTATTATTATTATTATTATTATTATTATTATTATTATTATTATTATTATTATTATTATTATTATTATTATTATTATTATTATTATTATTATTATTATTATTATTATTATTATTATTATTATTATTATTATTATTATTATTATTATTATTATTATTATTATTATTATTATTATTATTATTATTATTATTATTATTATTATTATTATTATTATTATTATTATTATTATTATTATTATTATTATTATTATTATTATTATTATTATTATTATTATTATTATTATTATTATTATTATTATTATTATTATTATTATTATTATTATTATTATTATTATTATTATTATTATTATTATTATTATTATTATTATTATTATTATTATTATTATTATTATTATTATTATTATTATTATTATTATTATTATTATTATTATTATTATTATTATTATTATTATTATTATTATTATTATTATTATTATTATTATTATTATTATTATTATTATTATTATTATTATTATTATTATTATTATTATTATTATTATTATTATTATTATTATTATTATTATTATTATTATTATTATTATTATTATTATTATTATTATTATTATTATTATTATTATTATTATTATTATTATTATTATTATTATTATTATTATTATTATTATTATTATTATTATTATTATTATTATTATTATTATTATTATTATTATTATTATTATTATTATTATTATTATTATTATTATTATTATTATTATTATTATTATTATTATTATTATTATTATTATTATTATTATTATTATTATTATTATTATTATTATTATTATTATTATTATTATTATTATTATTATTATTATTATTATTATTATTATTATTATTATTATTATTATTATTATTATTATTATTATTATTATTATTATTATTATTATTATTATTATTATTATTATTATTATTATTATTATTATTATTATTATTATTATTATTATTATTATTATTATTATTATTATTATTATTATTATTATTATTATTATTATTATTATTATTATTATTATTATTATTATTATTATTATTATTATTATTATTATTATTATTATTATTATTATTATTATTATTATTATTATTATTATTATTATTATTATTATTATTATTATTATTATTATTATTATTATTATTATTATTATTATTATTATTATTATTATTATTATTATTATTATTATTATTATTATTATTATTATTATTATTATTATTATTATTATTATTATTATTATTATTATTATTATTATTATTATTATTATTATTATTATTATTATTATTATTATTATTATTATTATTATTATTATTATTATTATTATTATTATTATTATTATTATTATTATTATTATTATTATTATTATTATTATTATTATTATTATACAGTGCTTACACACATCGGTATAAGGGTTAAACCAAATAACGTGATGATTGGACAGAAATAAAAGGGTTTTGACTGAAGCTCTGACATCAAGTGATCATGTTACAATACACTACAATAAGCATTTATTTATAGTGCCCCACAAAAATGTTTGCTCAGTGATTTCTTTCCCTGCCTTTCACCTGTGTGGACCCCTGTTCAAATCCCACCTCAGACCCGAGCCTTGCATGTGGTTTAGGTTTTCAGGCCCTACCTGATTGCATGGGTTTTCCCCTATTGACCTTAATCACGGTGCAGCCATCTTGAATATCTCTCATTGATATCAATCTTACCAAATTGAGGCTGGAAGAACAAAATAGTCTGGTTCCTATTTTCAAAATGGTTATTAGCATTCATTATTGTTATTCGGTACAAGGAATATGACCAAGATGGAGGGAGCATGATAAAGGTTTATTGGGGTTTTCCTCCCACATCTAAAACTTGGCATTTCCATTCTGTAATTGGCGCTTATTGTGCTGTTGTATTCAATAATATTATAATATTACTAAACATCCTTTGTCCTCGCCACTTTACTCCTATTGGTTCATAGCCACCAGTTGTTTCTGAAATAGAAACTTTGATTGGCTGTTATTTTCCCGCTTCTTTCTGGATCCTTCCCTTAATCCATTGCCCCTCTCTTTTTCTATAAATGGATATGTACTTGTTTGTACTTGTTTTATGCCTCTGAAGAAGGTCCGGTTTGGATCGAAAGCTAAGGCCATCTACCCTATTAATTATAATATTAAAATAAGGATATGTACATGTACATGTAGGCCTAATCAAATAAATAATTAAATAAATATGTTTTGGGGTACTGTCGCCAAAACTCCACCCTAATACATACATTTTCTCTCTTTAGGTGGCATAGTGCGTATGACAATCAGTTTGACTGTGATCCTAATGGAAGCCACTGGTAATATCAACCTCGGCTTACCATTGATGCTTATTATGGTGCTTGCCAAGTGGGTTGGTGATATCTTTAACCATGGTCTGTATGATATTCACATTGAGCTGCAAAGTGTCCCATTATTGAACTGGGATCCCCCTCCATTATCAACAAACATCCATGCAATGTGAGTAGGTTATCTTTTTATTTTTTTTTATTTTTATATTTTGTATGTTTTTTTGAGAAATCGCCTACCATCACAAGGCCACGAATGGTCCCATTGAAGAATATTTTTTTCCCTCAAGTTCACAGAGCAAAATAAGAAGTGTCCACAGAGTGTATGTAACATACACGTAGAGCTGCGTGTGTGGATGTTAGTCCACATAATTAATAATAATAATAATAATGGACACTTAATAAAGCGCCGGTATCCGCCGCAAGCGGCGCTCATGGCGCTACTCTACAAAGGAACAACAAGCAATGAAAGTAGCAAACAACAAAAATAAGAAAATAAACTTAACAAAAAGCTTCTCTATGAAAATGAGTTTTTTAACTGTTCTTGAATGTGTTGAGTGATTTGGAGAGTTCCACAGTGTCTAGGGAGTTCAAATAACATAATTATTATTATTGTGGACATTATTTTGACTTATTTTGTAACGCTTAAATGCCAAAACTTGAGTCTAGTGCAAAAGACTAGAACAACACTTGTACATGCATGAATGTGGAATGCGTACAAGCACAGTCACATTTATAAAGCTAACAAAATTGTAATTTTGCGGTGTTTTATTCACAGGGAAGTCATGGCGCATCCAGTCACTACATTCAATGTTATAGAACGTGTTGGTCGAATCCTCGAAGTTTTAAAAGACACCAAATCAAATCACAATGGCTTTCCAGTAGTTGACCCTTATGTTCCAGTAAGTTCATGTTTCTTTCTCTTATATAAAATTAGTTGCCCCACAAGTATGAGTGGAGTACAGAAAAATATAGCACTTTGCTTGGTTATGGGACGCATGTGTGCTGTATATTTCTGTGTTACATGAGAGCGCATCTGATAGCTAATGCATCTCCAAGCAATTTTCAGTCATTTAGTTTGTTCATTACTTTAACTAACTTTGTTCGTATTTTATGGATCATTTTTTAAAGGTGTTTCGAGCTTGAAACTGTAAAGTGCATTGAGGTACCAAGATTTATAACACATTATTTATGCCATTTGGTCTTTTAGGACAGCATGACATTCGGTGTTTTCAGAGGTACAATCCTGAGGTCACAACTTATTGTCCTTCTGAAAAATAAAGTAAGCACTCTTTCTGTTTATCCATTTCCGTATCTTTGTGATACTAAATTCATTCTATTCTATAGTCATGTTACTCTGTAGCGATGTTATTCTGTCCATCCAATACTCCAGTCCTTCAGTATTTGGTCATTCTTGCTCGTTTTAATCTGTTTCCATGCATTCATTGTTTGGCCAAACCTGTATGATCCTATTCGTTCTGTAACCATATTGCTCTGTTATTTTTTCTGTCTCCGGGCATTCAGTGTCTGGCCAAACCTGTGTAATCCAACACAAGTAGTTTATTCTGTAACCACACTGCTCTGTTATTATTCAATGTGTAGCCAAACCTGTATGATCCTAATTTCACATTGTTCTGTAACCATATTGCTCTGTTATTATTCTGTTTCCAGGCATTCACTGCCTGGCCAAACCTGTGTAATCCTAGTTTGTTCTGTAACAATATTGCTCTGTTATTATTCTGTTTCCAGGCATTCACTGTCTGGCCAAACCTGTGTAATCCTAGTTTGTTCTGTAACAATATTGCTATGTTATTATTCTGTTTCCAGGCATTCACTGCCTGGCCAAACCTGTGTAATCCTAGTTTGTTCTGTAACAATATTGCTCTGTTATTATTCTGTTTCCAGGCATTCACTGTCTGGCCAAACCTGTGTAATCTTAGTTTATTCTGTAACAATATTGCTCTGTTATTATTCTGTTTCCAGGCATTCACTGTCTGGCCAAACCTGTGTAATCCTAGTTTATTCTGTAACAATATTGCTCTGTTATTATTCTGTTTCAAGGCATTCACTGTCTGGCCCAGCCTGTGTAATCATAGTTTATTCTGTAACCACACTGCTCTGTTATTATTCTGTTTCCAGGCATTCAGTGTCTGGCCAAGCGGGAATGATCCTGGAGTGAGTCTGGACATCGAGCAGTTTCGAGATGATTATCCTCGGTACCCAGACATCAGGAAAGTGCATATAACGGAGTTAGAGAAAGACTGTGTGATAGATCTCAGGCAGTTCATGAACCCCTCGCCTTACACCGTATCAAAGGTATACACTTGATCAGACTATGGTGTTTATTGCCATTGGCTGTGACTGTACATGACCGAGTGGTTTTAAAAGAGCTCTGGGCTCCAGCTCTGGGCCCAATTTCATAATGCCTGTTAGCATAAAAATTTGCTTAGCACAGAATTTTGCTGAACAGAAACAGGTTACCAGCCAAAATTCTATGAACTTTGTATTGTTGCAACTGGTGGCCCATTTATTGTTTGCTCAACAAAAAAATTGTAAAACCAAATTAATATTCTTTATCCCCGATGCAAATTTAACATCTATTAACATCCTGGCAATGTTTCTCTTTTTGTTTGTAGAAAGCTTCTCTTCCCAGGATTTTCCGTCTTTTTAGAGCGTTGGGTCTTCGTCATTTAGTCGTTATTGATGACGCTAATCGGGTAAGTTAACTTTTCCAGTTTGGCTTTGAAGAATAGTGCACATCAGTCTTGTATTGGAGGCATTAATCATTGAGTCTGAGTACTTATGGAATTGTAGAGTGTTATGGCCTAGTGGTCAAGAGCATCGAATTCAAGTTCTGGTGGTTAAGTCACCGGAGTGTGGGTTCGAATCCCGGTCGTGACACTTGTGTCCTTGAGCAAGATGCTTTACTATAATTGCTTCTCTTCACCCATGGGTATAAATGGGTACCTGCGAGGGTAGAGAATGCTAAAGGCCTTCGGAGCGCCACGGCCGCCCGGGGTTGTATTCTCCCCCAGAGGGAGTGCTATAGCGTATAACACATAGTATTTAAACATGTCCCTGAGCGCTCTAGAGAAAAACGCAACGGAATACAAATACAAGATGTACTAGGTAACACACACAAATGGATTATAGGGATGTTATTGGCCCAATGACCAGGGCACTAAATGTAAAGCACATTGATACGGTTGTGAAATGTGCTGTATAAGAAATTGTTGTTGTTGTATTGTGTCCGATTCAGAGTTGCAAAGGTTGAGTTGAGTCTGAGTCATGAGTCACTTAACGCTTTAGAGGCCAAAGAGTCCACAAGGGACTTGTACCAAAAATTCCCATAGCCGCCACGAGTAGCCTAATTTGAGTTTTGGTGGCACCTTGTACTTCTCATACATGAGTATGCTCGGGTCTTAGTTTAGTCGCCATTTCAAACAGTATGCTCTGTTATCAAGAGAATGCTAAATTCCCAACTGGGAGTTTGGCTCAATAAGTATTTGAAGGTTCAAATCCACAGCCGTGACACTTGTGTCCTTAAGCAAGACACTTCACCATTGCTTTGTCCATCGGATGGGACTATGTGTTATGTAATGCATGTAAAAGAGCCCAGTGCATTTATCAAAAAGAAAAGGGGTTCGCCCCGGTGTTCCTGGTCCGATCGGCAGCAAATTGCGCCACAGCACCTTGTAAAAACATTACATGATGATATCAGAATTAGGTCTCATAATTCAAATGTAGTCCCACATCTTGCAGGAAATACTGTATGTTACAGCGCCAGGAGCGTCACTGAGTGACGGACAGCTGCGCTACATAAGAAGCCACAATTATTATTATTATTATTATTATTATTATTATTATTATTATTATTATTATTATTATTATTATTATTATTATTATTATTATTATTATTATTATTATTATTATTATGTAGGAATAATGGCATCATTATTGAGCAAGGTTTAATTAATGATGGAGGTTTGGGCGCTTGGTGGAAATTGCGTTAAGTTTAGAGATAATGAATAAGTTGTCAACGGAAACAAACATCTCATTGGTATACATTCTTGTTGTTGTTTTTTTGTAGGTGATAGGCATTGTGACACGTAAAGATCTTGCAAGATACAGATTCTGGTCAAAGAGAGGTAAAATTGGAATTCGTGAGCTAAGTATCTCCAATTAATCTAACATAACGGCTCCAAATCACCAAGGGCCCACATCTACATCAGTTTTATTTAATAACACAAATTCATCGTACATCTCTTCAACATATCCAAGTGGGCGTTGAGATTTTTAACATTTGGTGAAGCTTTTCAAGACCTTCGCACCAAAATGGATTAATTCCAAACATCCCAGCCATTCAGAATGGGTCACTATTATTGGTTTGAATTTCCAGCTTCAGTTGGTCGTCAGCCGCGATGAATTCAGAATGAAAAGCGCACCCTCTGTCGGGTTATCACGTTAGGAGTTTGAGGTAGTAATGCCTTGGACCAAGACTTAAGCTAGCCTGGCATTGAGCCCTTTGAAAATGTAGCCTGGCATTGGGTCAGTGGAAAATGTAGCCTGGCACTGACCTTGTTAAATGTAGCCTGGCATTGAGCCTAAGCAAAAGGTAGCCTGGCATTGAGCTCTTAAAAAGGAAGCCTGGCATTGAGCCATTGAAATAGGTAGCCTGGCACTGACCTTGTACAAGGTAGCCTGGCATAGAGCCATCGAAAAAGATAGGCTGGCATTGAGCCCTCGCGAAAAAGTAGCCTTGCATGTGTAGTGGAAATGTCTTTGTGCCAAACATTAAATAAATTGCTGAACATATATGTTTTAAATTAATCATCTAAGAGAGTATATATCACACCTTGAAAATGTTTTATATTCTTGTGGAGAAGTTTACAGTCAGACACTCTGCTCAGCGTGTACAAAAGTAGAAACTATGGCTGTTTGTTCTACATGTAGACAGTTCCAACTCCACCAATGTAACTAATCATAAATCTAGATTATAAATAATCACACATTATACCAAAGCTTTAAATCAATTCTTGCACAAAAATAATTGGAAAACCAAAAAGTTTTTTAAGTGTTGTATCAAGTGTAATACTATTTTATCAAGATGGCATTTTAATGTTTTAAAAGTCAAGTTTGTTTGGATTATTATTTGAAGGTGAGTAGCAGCAAAGACTGCTGTAACTCGCTAAAAATCAAGTTTAGATTTGGAAGTGAAGCAAGGAATGCAGTGTCAAGAAAATGGAGACTTGCCAAAAATGTCTTCCTTTTCCCATGTTGGATATCTTCCAATATTTTTGACATATGAAGTACCTTTAGTCCTTATGCACTGACATAGCCTTTTATAGGAAAAAAAGGCTGTTTAAACTTGATCATAAATGTACACATTAATTTGTGTACTCATTTCTTTTGCAAATGGCGACCCCACTAATAGGTCACTCTAAAGAATTCTGTTTTCCATTATGAAAACTGTGTGGCGGTCTTCGTTTTCCAAATTTTACAACTATATTTCTAAAGGGATTAAAACTGGTCGCTATTGACTGGTCGGCGCGTGAAAAAGTTAAATGGTGAGAATGTGCGGATACATTTTTTTAAGCGCAGTGCGCGAGCCAATGAGCATCCTTCTTTGAGCCTCCATGGAGTGGCCCCTATAGTCTGGTGATTTTATGCGTAAGGTCTATCTATAGTCACAGCCTCTCTCTATTTTTATGCAGTATATGTATTGATCTATCTGTTTTAATGACCTGCCTTTTAATGCTGCGTGTATAAATGATTTCTATCCAAAGAAGTTTCTCTACTTTAACATGAAATTTATTTACTGCTAGCTCTTCTTGTACAGCAGGTAGTGCTTCTAAAAAAAGGTATATTGGCCATTTATAAGCACTTACAATATATTTATTAAGGTCAAACTACATGTGTATACATATATAAATGCTCTACTTCTGTTTTACTGTACATTGTTTTAAACTAAAAGACTTACATTTTATAATCACCCCAAAATGAGGAAACTGTCCTGAACATGCTCATTTGTACAGTGTTTAAGTTTTTAATGGCACAACTCAAGAGCAAAATGTTAAATCAGCTGAACCTCGGAGAAGTTTCATGCCTGCATTAACAAAACATTACTTGCAGGTCGCGCACAGGTCCAATATTTTTGGGGACCTTGGGCTTCCATGTACATTACTCAACTCACACACTATTGGTGCACTCTCCTTCTAAACTGGTCACACATTCAGCAACTTTCACTGCTTGCTCCTATTAATTGCAGTCTTAATGTAGATTTTCTTTATTCATGTTTAAAGTTATTATTTGAAACTTTGCATGGTGGGAGAATAACCTGCCCTACAACATGGCGTCTGTGAGCTTGTGCGTGTCATGTGGGCTGGTGTGCTATAGAAATCAAACCAAGAGCGCTGCTGCATGCTGCATGCTGCATGCTTCGTTGATATACGCGTTTATACACGCATACGGTTTTGCCCTACAAGATGGTGACTTTCATAGCAACAAAGGGTTTATTCGATACGGTCTATTGCAGAAATTTGAAAGTATTTTTAAGAGTGCTTTTAAGATTTACTTATAATTTTGTTCAAATAACTAAGTGATCCATTTTAATTTGTATAATTTTAATTTATATATTTTGCAATTAAAGAAAACTAATGTTAATTTGTGTGTTATGTGTTTGCTCTTAATTATGAGTCATAACCTGTTTCAACCCCCTCCTCCTCCATTCCCTTCTGAAAACAACAAACTGGAATGTAACTCACTTTCCTAATGTTGATGTCATAAAGAGTTAAGGTTGATCTTAAATACAAATTACTATGGTAACACTCAGATGTGTTCATAGACAAATCTGAAAAGATGTGTTTTAAGAGATTGTTAGAAGTGTGCGTCTCTAAGATATGTTGGCAGAGAGTTCTGATTTTCTAAAATAAAAGCAAACTTCTGAAATGGAGGTGAATAAATTAAGCTGGTATTTGTTTACACACAAAAAAGTGTGCCACAGAATGAATCAACCGTCCTCAAAACCAATACTGTACCATAAGTTTACTTTGATTTTCACTGCTCAAAATTTTGTGTCACTCAACATATTTGCATTGTGTCTCAAGTTGAGACTAGAAACTGACATATGTATTACAAACATTAAGTAGGTCCAATACAAGCTAGCCTACATGTAGGTTGGACTCCTTCCGTTGCAAACAACAGGACGGTGCTCTGCAACGGAGTCCTACCAGGCATCTTACCAGGCCTAGTCCATTACATGACACTTGACTATCAGAATCCAATTCAGATCAACAGCTGCAGACTAAAGGTCTGTTGTTAAGGGGGTGTTTATTTCAACTGATTCATGTTCAACATCTCAGTTGTGTAGCAACTTGCAAGGGTTTGCTTTCTCTCACGTAACACCCCCCCCCCCCAATTATTTGTAGGAGAGTTGGCTCAAACCAAGAGGGGTTATTCTCTGCAGACACAAGCAACCACAACCGTACACATTGAGTTGGCTTTTGGTATCAGCTTCATGTGGTGTGTTTATCAACCATGTCACACCACATTGGTTATTTACCAATTGGGCATGAACCAGTAACTACTTTTTTAAACAAATCTCTTATTTTTACACTGGACTAAAGGCAAGAGCTGACTAGTTTTAGTGTTAGCCAGTAACTCGTGACCTGAACACAAGTCTATGGTATTGTGGTTTTCTCTTGAACACCTACATTGTACGACTCACTCTTTGTCATGTCATGTTTAAATATTTCCTTCGGAGTCGAATAAAAAACCTTTCAATTCTATTCAAGGGAGTACTTTTGGTATGCACTCTCAAAATTATTGCACTAAAAACTACTTGTTAGAATATTTGTCTCATTTTGGTTCAGGTCTTTTTACAACAATTCTAGTCCAGTAAGATAAATATTCAGTAACTAAATAAAAACTGGACCCTGGATTGTCCTTGTGTCAATGCACTGTTGGGTTATTCAGTGTAACTATAGGTGTTATTTCAAACCTTTTTTTCTCATGTATTTGATGAGCAAATATACACTGATCTCTGCTCAGGACTAAAGGTTATAATGCAATTTTAATGCATTTCATTAAAGTGTTTTTTTTCATATTTTGGAGCTCCTTGTAAACGGACTTTGCTGATCAAGAGTGGCCTTCAATGAAACATGCATATTCTCAGCAAAACATTTTATCGTTGATTTTGATTATTGATTTTCAATTTGTTAACATTTTCCATTTAATGATCTTTTGATTATTATGAATACCAAGTTGCAATTATTTACATAATATAGTACTGAGCCAATGAGTTTGGAGTTTTGCCTTTCAGGTTGGCATTTGGTATCTATCCTCTCCTTTCACTTTTGGGACCCTGGTTCAAATCCCACCAGGGGGCACTATGTGGATTGGGTTACAGTCCCTACCCTGCCTTCGTGGGTCTTCTCTGGATCTGGGGTTAGCCTCCGACATCTAAAACTTAAACTTCCTTCCTTGTCTTCTCTCTGTGTGGCTCCTGGCTATTACAGTGATGAAGTTCACTTTTCTGAGAATCATTGGCTTCACAACCAGAAATATGATAATGAAATGAAATAATAATTGTAATAGTTTACACAGTTTTTATACAGTGCTTGAGACACCCAAGGGTGTCTCAAATCGCTTTGGCATAAAATATTCAGCAGTCAAGAAATCATTTCAATATATGCACTTTACAAGGGCCTGGAGAAATCTGACTAATTCAAAATGAAATCATTTGGATTTGACACAATCCCTTTAGTCCTTATGTGACTGTACATGAAAGTAGGCCTACCAGGCAAATATTACACAGTGAAGGTAGAAGGGAAATCGCTGTAATGTGATCAGGGAAGTGGGAATTATTAGGTTTGCGGAAAAATTCATAGAGTGGAATTGGATTAGTTGAATTGAATTAGGTTGTATTGTCTAAGATGTGTGACACATCCCATGTGACCTCTCGGTTTCGTTTTCTTATCCGTGTGGTAACAGGAATCAGGATGGCGCGGCAGGTTTAGTGCAGATAAAAGCAAATGGCTGTTTAACATGTTTTAGTTCAAAGGGTTCATTCTAGTTTAAAGGAGCATGTTGCCTTTGGAGAGGATGCTGGCCGGTTTATGAAATAGCTAGTTATGAAATAAGTATGGTTTGAAAGATGTTGTAAAAGTAGATGTTTAATTATCCCCAATTAATGCATACTCTTTAGTAACACAAAGGAAAACCGGCTCCCAAATGAGGCAACAAAGATTTGTCATGGTTCATCATGTCATGAGAATTGAGTCAATAGGCTTCCATAAAATAATATCTGAAAAAGAAAAAAAAAGTTGCACCCCCCCTTAAGGTGATCCCCTGGCTGCTGCTTCTCATGTCTTATCATAAACTTGGGTGTGATCTCTGGCTACGTGGCAGCTCTAATGGTTGTATGACTTCAGGATGGCACCCTGAACAATTGGGCAAAAAACCAGTAACTACTTAATTAAACAAATTTTAAATGGTTACACATCTCTAATTTTTACACTGTCCCACCCGAGATATGCCTTCGGTATTTTTTCACAGGAGTCAGGAAAGTACATACTGAGCATACAGCGCTAACACACATCGGTGTATGGGTAAAACAACAAAATTAATATTCTTTATCCCCGATGCAAATTTAACATTTATTATAAACCGGAGGTCGTTGATTTTCTTTGAGGTGACATTGTATTTTTGTAGCATTTCACATTTGCAAGCTGTTTTTAATGACAAAAATATGGACATGGTACAGTAGTTTATCATGTCAATGAATGGCACTCTACTTGATTGATTGCATCTTATTGCTCCACTCAACACCCACGCATATTATTCTATTAAAATAAAAAGCTGATGTAAATTAAGTTGTTGGGGGTTTGTCATTACAGGCTAATTTATAACAACTCAGCATTGACAAGAAGTGTTATAACCTCTGCTCATTAGGCAAGTTTTACACCAATATATATTTAGGGAATTAAATTGTCATAAGATGGTTCTACCAAATGGGGCTGGTAAAAACACTATGACAATTTTGCTGTAGCGCCCACCTTTTTTGCTACTCCAGCTCTAAAATCTGGCAAAGACTCGTGTGTTGACAACAAAAATCGCCCATTTCATAATTCAAAAGTACTTCTTCCGACAGAAACTTTTTATTATGAGAAGACCTTTAGTCTTTACTGCATAAAACATCAAAGACAAACTAGTCAGTTCAACTCTATTATGGCTTCTGCTTAACAGATGAAATTACACCCAGGATAAGGCTGACTCTTACAAATTAATAAGGGAACAAATAATAGTAGTGTCTGAAGTGGAGAGCCAATAGTCTGTTTGCCATTGCTCTTAACATAAAAACTATTTGAAGTAAATTAATCTATCTTTCTTGCGGCTGTTCAATTGGCAAATGTCAGTCAAGCCTCGTGCATCCTCAGGCCCCACATTGTCTGCTTAGTCAGAAGGAATGGAACATTTGTATTAAAAACACTGATAGGGGTTTTCATCTCCCACTGTTTGACAAATAGAAACATGACAGAAGAGGAAGCAGTGGCACATAAACTATTTATTACATGAACATGATTTATGCTCTTTTGTTTTTCTTTCTTTGAGTGACATAAATTACCTCAATAGCTTCAATTCATATAATTTTTTGTTATGGATATTTTATTGTTCAGTTTTGAAACTGAAATATTGTGTGAAAGCTTTGTAAGAGCTTTGCTGTAATACAGCGTACAGCTGTATCACTGATGATAAATCTGTTTGACCCTGTTGAAGATGTATCACTTGCATGTGTCCATCATTTGGACGATCATACCCAGTTCCTCAGTAAATTTCACTCTCAATTTTCTTGTGGTGATTATCCATCACCCCTCCCCCTAAGATGAACAAACCCTTTCAAGATACCAAGAGAAATAAACACATAAATATGTTATTTTAAAATCAAATTTCATTCAAGTTTATTGCCATGCATTCATAAAAACATGCACTTAGCAGAATAAAGTATTTCATGCATATATTATAATATAATCTTTGTCACAATAAACTGTCAACGTTACTCTTTAACAAAACACTTACAATAGTATAAGTTCTTCAAAACCAAACATGTTTTTACAGACATACATTTTTATCATACACTATACATGCACTTAACATTTGAAATATAGCTCTTAATAAAACAAAATTGTTTGCTACATGTAAACGTGTTATCTTCCAGTGAACTTTAATCCTCAATTCTGATTGGTCAGTACGTGCCATGGCTATAGCAACAACAGTGTGATATGACACCACATTTCAGGTCCATTATCACACCCTGTGATAATACTATATTCTGCTATTTTAAGTTATGTCCAAATTTGCTTAAAGATATATTTGTTATCACATGCAAGCTTTTTGGATTTAAGCAAATCTGCGTCCCGTATCCAACTCTGCCTTATCATTGAATACGGGACGCATAATTAAGCTCTATATTTTCCATATTCCACTCACTTGTTAAAATATTAAATATAAAATTTACAAATATCTGTTGCACATCTAGAAATAAAAAGGAGTTGCTAAAATTACTGTAATGTACTTTGAGTGTCATTAAAAAGAAACTGTTGCACACGCTAGAAGACTCTAAACGTGGAAGGCTGGCACATAAAGTGTACACAAGTTTGGGAACAAAAACTCCTTGCATACAAATAAAAACAAGTAAAGACACTTCAAACTTTCTTCTGACAAAGTATGTATGAAGCTACAATCCTAAGCTAGCAATCTATTAAATTATTTATCTTTTTAAATGTCATTACACTATGCACTGTTAATATATATCTAAAATTGAAAATCACAAGAAAAAACACATAAACATCTAGAGCACCAGTGTTAAGTCACAATTACTACATAAAAAAGTTTAAATTAATAAAATCATGAAGTACTGGTGTTTATAGATGTCAACCCACAAACTTGACTATCCTGCTACACACGTACAACATCCCACCATCAATAAAGAGCCTTTACAGAAAGTCTACGACATGAGCGCCTGCATTGGCGGATACGGACACATAAGACTTTGATTATTATTATTAATATTCCAACCACCACACAAAAGCAGTGACCACAGAGCTTTAGGGTAAGTCTGCACATAGCCATAAACCGAAAGAAACTGTGGGTTCGAATCCCGGTTATGAAACTCCTGTCCTTCACTATAATTGCTTCTCTCCACCCAGGGGTATGGGTACCTGTGAGGGCAGAGCTTGATATTGTGTCTGAAAAAGCCTTTGAAGCAATGCAGCAGCTCAACTATTAGCCCAACGACCAGAGCATTGAGCATTGAGCATTGATACATTATTGTAAAACTAATTAAGAATTCATTATTATCAATTGACTGAGCTTATTAAACACAACTCAATCATTTTGAATCAACAGCACCTGCCTTACTGGCTAGAGTGAAACAAAAAGAGGTGGTACATTGTATACGCTTGTTTGTGGGTAAACAAGCTAGAAGAAGCACTAGGATTAAGGCACTTCAAAGAATGGCATCAAGCAAGTTTAAAAATGAATAGGCCAAGACGGTTTAATTTTGCAAATGTTTACAACAGCAACAACAAAACTTGTGAAGGCTTAGTCCATGTGCAAATCAATTGATGGCTTTAATAGTAATACTTGTAAATGGTTGTCACTCAAACACTACCTATTTCTCCAAGTCAGTTGGCCATAGCGAGAACCCATTTTCAATTTCCTAACCTACTGTCCTAAATCTCTCAAAATCCAACTGCATATTTTGTTTGATTTTGTTGTACTGAGAACTGGTCTATTAAACAGAGTCCAACAGTTTGGTTGTTGAGCTACCATAAGGTATAGGGTTTTGTAAAGTGAGAGTACTTCTAAAACTCTAAAAGATTAAAGCCCGGTTCAGCGAATGCAATACGAATTTGATGTAAGTTTGACGCCACAACCCTCCTTACGCAGCGATATTCGCAAGCGAGTTGAGCAAAGTTGAACTGCTGCGATTATTCGTTGCGAATTTGTGACGTTAACATTCGCTTCACATTTGCAAGCGCAGGAACTATGAACCGGGCTTAACAGGTTTGAAGAAAAATCTACTTCTTGAAACTCCCTTAATTTTATAATGGAAGATACTTTCATCATTCCCTTAAACCAAAATGAGGAAGAAAGAGAAAACTGAGCGGCCTCCGGTGTTTTCACCGATACTAATTACTTTTTTACTACCAGTACCAGCATCTATAAATTTTTAATTTGCTGTTAATTTTAATGGAGACAATAAATTAAATGGTAGACTTCATTTGTGTGTGAGAGAGAGAGAGAGAAATGGAAATAGGTTTTAGTAATACACAGCCGATTGATGGGGGAAGAAATAACCTTGGTCTGTACGTTAATTGGCTATTAATGCATTCTTAGTATATTGAGCTGGTCTTAGGTTTGTATGTGAAGCTACAATCCTAAAGACCTTGTATATTATTGTCATTTGTCAGCAGACAGTAGGACCCAATGATCCATAGAGTCTACAGTGGCTGTTATTAGCTTGAACCAAAATGTCTACTTGCAACTACAAACAACAGGAAGATTAAAGGCAGTGGACACTATTGGTAATTAACGAGTAATGGGGAGAGGTTGATAGTATAAAACGTGTTTTATACTATCAACAGCTCTCCATTACTTGTAACCAAGTAAGTTTTTATGAACAAAATTATTTTGATTAATTACCAATAGTGTCCACTGCCTTTAATGATGGTAGAAAGCTTCCCTTAAAATATTACCTGCTAAGGTGCTATATTTTTTGAGAAACTAGTCAAACAATTTCGCAAAATAATTTTCGTCTCAGTGGACAAAAACTATTTTAGCATGCACAACTGGTTGACACGACTCTCTCTCCTGCAACCTAGCAACTGTTGGACTTGTTATAATTTGTTGAACATTTCATTGTTCTAGTCTTGCTCTGAATACTCGCTTCAGGCTAACAACAGGTTATTTTGGTTGTAAGCAGTTTGCAAACAAGTTATCATAATCCATGTTATCACATTAGTAAATGTTTGCAGAACCTATCAGACACTGCTGCTGTCTAAGACTTGTATTCATGTGTACAACCATGATAGCAAGTCCATTATAGTGAAAACCACAATAAATTAATTGAGACCAGACATGCAAGAGTCCAACCTCACAATACAAGTACATGGAGGTAGAATTGTATGAAGTATGGAAACATTTGACCTAGAAACAAATATTGCTAATCAAACCATGGTAACCACAGAAATTGCTGTGGTGTCATACACTTTTGCTGTGGTTGGTGGTGCCCTATGGAAGGTACATGTACGTACATTTTCTGCATATAACAATGTTAAGAGTGCCCCCTCTCGGAGGAAAATTGTTGTACCCCTTCAAGTGCAAAGTTCAAGGCCTGCTCTTAAAGGAACACGTTGCCTTGGATCGGTCGAGTTGGTCTTTGAAAAGCGTTTGTAACCGTTTTTTATAAAATGCATATGGGTAGAAAGATGTTGTAAAAGTAGAATACAATGATCCACACAAACATGCCTCGAAATTGCGTGGTTTTCCTTTTACCTTGTCGACTAACGCGTCGGCCATTTATGGGGGTCAAAATTTTGACTCCCATAAATGGCCGACCATGTTAGTTCGCACAGTAGAAGGAAAACCACGCAATTTCGAGGCAAACTTATGTGGATCATTGTATTCTACTTTTAAAACATCTTTCCAACCATATGCATTTTATAAAAAACGGTTACAAACGCTTTTGTTTTGACCAACTCGTCCGATCCAAGGCAACGTGTTCCTTTAACTAGACCTTATACATATTCATGATTGAAAGCTAAAATCTAACTGGTCCATTCACCATCTTATGCCAGATGCTATTTTTTGCTGTTTACTGTACCATGCATGAGTGCACAATCCACAAACACACAACGTTTTTTCCACCCCAAAGTGTCACAACAATATATGAATTTGGAAGTAGGTCAACCAACAATCATCTTTTCAGATGCTAGATTTACAAATAACCTTTAACCTGAGAGAAATAACAATGCCCTGTGCTTACTGTAACTCCATACTGAAAAAAAAATATGGCAAATTTGATTTCAGAGCGTATTAGAAAGCATTTGTAGATTTACAAGTATTTACATTCCCAATGTTTTTGTTTACTAAAAGATTTAAAATTACAAGTCATTTACAACATATATCCAAATATTCTTTGGCTGGACAAAGAAGCATATACAAGATTATTTTAAAATTTAAATTACATTGTACATACAAACAAGAAAAGCATCTCTATTTCTTAAAAAGGAAAATTAACAGCACATTGAAAAGAATACAGGCAAAAGTTTATAAATTTGCAGGTAATTTATTGATTTTACTAACCCTGTTTTTCCATGCATTTTAAAACTTAGTTCAACAGGTACAATGTATTCTTAAGAAACAAAAAACTAGCTGAAAATGTAAAACAACAACACAATTATAAAGACAAACTTTGAGCGTTAGCATTGGGCCAATTCAAGGCGCTACGTACTTATCACATCTTACAGTGTAAGCGCCAAATTTCCCAGCAACACTTAAAGGAACACGTTGCCTTGGATCGGACGAGTTGGTCTATAAAAAGCGTTTGAAACCGTTTGTTATGAAATGTATATGGTTAGAAAGATGTTTTAAAAGTAGAATATAATGATCCACACAAGTATCACTCAAAATTGCACGGTTTTCTTTTTACGTCGCGAACTATCACCGTCGGCCATTTATGGGAGTCAAAATTTTGACCCCCATAAATGGCCGACCGTGTTGTTGGACGAGGTAACAAGAAAACCACGCAATTTCGAGGCATATTTGTGTAGATCATTGTATTCTACTTTTACATCATCTTTCTAACCATATGCATTCTATAACAGACGGTCACAAAACGCTTTTCAAAGACCAACTCGACCGATCCAAGGCAACGTGTTCCTTTAAGACAGGCATGCAACTGCCCATTGAACAAAAAGAAGAGGAAAATCAAGTGCGGAGCAGGACATGAGACCCACAATGGTACCGGCTTACCCTAGAAAATGTTGAGGTTTATTATGCTCTAAGGTGCATTGTTAGCATGTACTAGGCTTGTTTTACATTATTGTAGTTGTACATAGTTGTTGCCAGGCAGATATTAGGCTTCGAAAAAAAAACAATAAAAAAAACACTTATAATTTTTTTGTTTACGCGGAATTCCGCAGAAGAGTTGCATGCCTGTTAAAATATGCTTAGCAACATTGAGCACGCAGGCTAAACCAATATATTGTCCTTGTAACTCTGCACAGTGAGCACAGAGTTGCCACTGTAGCATCAATATCTTTGGCATACAGGAAAAAAAGGCATGCCTTTTCCCAACCATTAACTGAGTACATTTTGGCAAAGAAACATAACCAACATGTCAGATTTGTATTTAAGCTCCTACGAACTTTGACTGAGGAGTCCCGAAAGCGTACACCTGTGTATCGCTCTCCTGTGATAAAAGTTCTTGTATAATACCGTTTAAACATGACAAATAAAATGCCAAGAAATAAACCACACGGGAAACTGATTGGGTATATTTATGAACGGTTTTGGGTTTGATAAAAAACAATGACTGGAGAGGGACCTGAACCAGAGACCTCCAGGCCTGGACGTCCAGATTTATATACTAGCGCTCTACCAACTGAGCTATCCAGCCCTATACGGTTTTCCCTATTGACCCATTTCACCTGACGTCATCATCAGAAAATCTTGGATGTGCCATTCTGGTGGTCAATGTCAACGTGTGTTATTCAGTGAAGTGCGCATTTTTAGGTGACGCAGCGTTTACACGTAAGCCTATTGACCACCAACATGGTGAGCGTGGCATCAGTCGCTGCGTGTGACGCGCGTGCAAGGGGTCAATAGAGAATAAGGCTCCCCATACAAAGATATTGCCAGCCCAAACAAGATATTGACTATATGAAAGACCGCCAACATAAGGCTGGTTAGCTCAGTTGGTAGAGTGCCAGAATAAAAAATTAAGTAGAAAGAACAAAGGTGGGGGGCACACTGTTTCAACCCACCTCCTTTGATTGAACATGGAATAATGTGCAAGACAGCTGGACTGCGACAAAAATAACTTTTGTAATTTTTAGCTTTGGCCAGTTGCTCCTACAGCCTCCTGCTGTAGATACTGTGGCCGGTGCAAAATCTCAAATATTTCCCCGAAGAGTTTCTTGTATTCCGGTGGTCCGTGCTCAAACATGGAATCGACTGGGCTCGGCTGGGGTGGGGTCCCCTGATGCGTCTGAACACTCGCCTCGTTTCTCTTACGAATACTAAGAGCGCGTGGACGGATAGTCTCATCCCGGAATGAGCTACATCTGCTTCTCACCAGTAGTGAGTTATACCTGTCCATGAGTGAGTTATACTGAGCGTCGATCTCGCCTAGGAGAGATAAGCCTTCCGTTTTAGGGTGTCCCATGAGTTGATTGCTTCCTTCTGGACTCAGTAAGCCTTCCTGCTCTGAGATAACGGTCAACTCTTGGCTGCCGCGAGACCCCCCTGCCCCCTTGGTCCTTCCTCCCTCGCTAGCTATCGCCTCAAAGTCTGCATTGATCAAACTATCGCAGTACTTGCACACCGCATCATTCGAGCTGCTTAATGACTTGTAATCCTTCTTAATGTCTTCCATGCGACTCTTAATCTCAACTTCCTTGAGTCGTTCCTCCAACAACTTGTTCTCTTTCAAGAGGACGGAGAGCTCTGCCTCCATGTCGTGAATCCGTTGATCTTTCAGCGTCACCTTCTCCTGGAGGTTCTTTGTCGTCTTGTGCATGTTGACGAGTTGTTCATCAAGGAGCATGTCGGAGTTTGCCACGCCGAAGTCGTGACTTCGGGCGCGGCGTAGAGGATGCGCTGATCCCGAGTTAGCACCCAGGGCTTCTAAGATCTTCTTTTGTCTCCGCCCTTCTCGGAGTCTCTCTCGCTCAACTGTCTTGAGTTGCTGGATCTGAGATTGCTGCTCTTGTATCTTGGTTTCAAGGAGCTCGTTGGTTTCATTCAGTCTTTAATAACAACAAAAACACAACAAAGTTACTATGAATAACAGTCAACAGTGGATACTTCTACACCCATTAACAAAGATATTGACAAAATAGGGAGACCGCCAACATTAGGGCTGGATACCTCATTTTGGGTCAGAGGTCACAGATTTTGTTCTAGTAAAAACAAATCAAGTAAAAAAATGTGATTACAGATCACACTTAGGTGATTTTATTTTGTCATTTCATTGATAAATGACAAAATGTTAATGATTTTGGGATTAAATACATAAAACGGAATCCAACTAGTAAAAAGTTTTTCTTCAAGGAGATAATGGAATTTGTAAAAATTGCCTTTGAATGACAGCTTTCAGTTGTGTAAGAATAGGCCTCCCCTATTTGCTTTACGCTTGAGTGGTCAAACAAAGCGGTCACCAGCGGTAGTTTGTGTCCAAACAAATCAGTAACAAATAGGTTAAAGCTACAAGTATCCTTCCTAAGTTCCCTTTGCTACCGCCTGAATAAAACACAATAATGACAACACAGAAACTGTAGGTTTGATATTTATGTACTGTACTTAAAGGTCACTCTATAGTCCACTGACGCATCTGATTAGCATCAACCAAAGGTCCCTTATGTGTAAACACTGATTAGTGATTTTCAAATCCACTCAAGCTTTGTGGCCTTCATCAAGTACAGGTTAATACACATCAGCGCTGGACAAACATACCACTCTATTCATTGCACTCAGCGGGTTCCAAAAGTGATTTCCATATCATTCAAAAATTGTTTTGATTGATTGAATTAAGCCAATGGTGGTCAAGTCAACCGGCTAGTAAGCACAAATGATGTACAGAACATGGGTTATTTTTATAACCACAGTGTGTTCATTGTAGGGTTTCTAATGCACTGTAGGCCTACAATACAACGATATGTTAAAGGGTTTCCCTTTTTTCAATGTAAATTTACATTTTGTACTCAGTGCAGACCTTGAATTAACCCACAGAAATTACCGCGGTGCCCTGTGCTTTTCCTGTGTTGCCCTATGATGTAAAGATCCAATACAAATTAGTATTTTCATCATCAAAGAAGATAGAAGGAACCCTAACTTGAGGAAAATTACTGTGCCCTTCAAAAAGCTAACTTGGGGGCCTAAGAGGGCACACATGTAATGGCGGCTGTATCGATTTTAAAGGCAGAGTATACTTTTGGTAATTGTCAAAGACCAGTATACTCCCTTGGTGCATCCCAACTTGTACATAAAATAGCAAGCCTGTTAAAAATTTGACACAATTTGTAATTGGTAAAAAATGAAAGAAAAATCTGTTAGTGTACCCTTGTTGCAAAGATTTGTGTGCTTTCGGGTGCCTGGGAAAGTCATTCATGCCTGAAGCCAATCTCAGATCCAAATGGGTTTTAAAACAATTACATCATTCTCTAAAACGATGTTTATCAACAGCTTTCCAGCTTTCTTTACGAAGTAAGTTTTATGGTCAATTATAGTTTTTGGAGGAAACACAAATATAAAGTACCCTCCATTTAGGTGTAATAAAAAAAAAATCTTTTTAAATATGGTCCCTTAAGAATCTCAGTTGGAGTCCTTTGTTATAGTTTATTGACATAAACCTCAGACTTTGCAAGTTTAGTTGTCAATCCTGGAAACACAAACAAGGAAGTGTTGAGAAACCTTGTGGAAAACCTGTTCACACTATGGACCTCAGCCACCACAACCTTGAGTGTAACTTAACTTCAAAGCCCATTTTAGTAAGCAAAGATTTTGTTATATCAGCGATAGCAATGTTTGTTGTCTGCACTTGTTGCATCATTTGAAGTGTTGGCTTACTGAAATGGCATCCAGTACATACCAGGCCTGATACTTCACGGAGGCAACGGAGGCGATTGCTTCCGTTGCCCCTTGCCATTGCCTTGGTGCCCTTGAAGTGCTCCAGTAGAAATTTACAATTTCCTCATAGGGTGCCCTTTACCAAGGAGAAAATGCCTTGGTGCCCTTGCCCTTTCAAAAACGAAGCATACAGGCCTGACATACAGTACTTCAATTTTCAGCCCGTGGTGCTACATAGGACCAATCATAATTCACTCCAAGTGGTCCAGCTCTAGCTAAATTCAGTTTTCAAAAGCATGGCTACATGTATTTTTATATGAATTATGGACAAGTGCAAAAGCTGACGGACCCATGAAATGAAAAGGTAAAAACTGGTCCTGGTGGCTAATCTCTAAGAAAGTTGAGATCAAACCCTGATGATCTCCCCCACCTCCCCCCTTACATGTAGTTCTGCAATTGTACATATTAGAAATTTGCAAAGTCTCACTTTTAGATCCTAGCAAACCGGTAGTACCATTGTGCTAACATACATTCATTGGGTGCCTTCGATTAGCTTCCCGGATCGACCCCGGTCCACTACGTTGGTATTTGCGTTGATGTCATTCCAGGGGCTCACCCGGGTCAGCCCCCAGTGCCCTGCTTGTGGAACGGGTCACTTGGGGCTGGCCAGAGATGCATGACGTCACCACGAGAGTACGAGTGATCGTTCAATTAGCGCTTGTTCAATTAGCTCTTGTCGAATGAGCACCGCGGGGTCGACCCAGGGAAGCTAATTGAACGCACCCATTCAGAATTGTGTATAATGTTCACTGTCTCTTACATAGTGTCCCAAATCATGTGACATAGCAACTGTATATGTATATAATGTAGTCTGAGGATTTCAAATTTAAGCAGTGTCATCAAGCACATCATTGTTTCAGACAATATACAAATCAAACACGCAAATGATTTATTAAGAGCAAATGTTGGGGTACCTGATATTTTTTTGTTGTGCGGTGCGCAGATCATGTTGTAGTCTCTGATTGACCTTGTCTGTTTCCTGAGCGTTGAGGTCAAGCTGCTCGTAGATATTAGCCTTGGATTCCGTTACGTCTCGTAAAATCTGAAGTTGCTTCTCAAGGTACTGGGTAAAAAAATAAAAAATAAATTTAAAAAGTCAATTGTCGGCAGCAAAAAATTGTCTCCAACGGGCTTACTCTCTTTGCATCCAGATAAAATAGCAAGAATGTTCACAGCAATTGACATTACAATATTTTTATTTTTATTTTTTAATTAGTTCTTTTTGGGAGAAGCAAGGATCCTGAGAAAGACCCTTGGGTTTGCCTGACTCCAGGAGTTCAAAGCACAAAGGAAAATTTAATTTATATTTCTTTTGCAAAAGCCTACACATTATACAGTTTTTTATTTTATTTTTATTTTATAAAAATAATATCATATAATTGTAGGATGTGAGGCATTGCATGGTGTGGTATCCATATATTTGGTTTGTGGTTAACACCTTGTGTATATCTTCTAGCCAGGTAGAGTTTTGTCAAAGAAAACTGTATTTCTTTATCAAACATTATAAAGCCTATTTCTCCAATGGTTACAATGCGCTGCAAGGGCAGTTATTTCAGAGAGGTACACTATAAAGATGAAAATAGGTATGACTTGAGGTTACATTTGAGTTGATGAAATAGAGATCTTCCAAGTACGAAAAATGGGTCAAGCTACTGAGAAATTTGTAACCTGCATATTTGAATGTGCAATTGTATCGTTTTAGCACTCCAAGTGGAGGTTATGTATGGGCATGCTGAGATCAAGTAAGTCTGTACTTTGGGTGTGTGTTCCGTCACATCTGTTTTGAATGCGTTTTTGGATGTTTAACAGTTGGTGAAGAAGCAGTGATGCATGCAAGTGCTTTGGTTGAATGATGCGAGGCGCATTGTTTCAAACTGTCTTAGTTGATGATGTAGTGTTTTTGATTGAGAAGTGAGGACAGTGTAATGAGTACCAGACTAAGATCACATTATAGAATTACTGTTCAGTAGGGAAGATTATAGTCAATGGATACTGTTGGTAAATTACTCAAAATAAATATTAGCATAAAACCTTACTTGGTAACGAGTAATGGGGAGAGGTTGACAGTAAAACGTTGTGAGAAACGGCTCCCTCTCTGAAGTGACGTAGTTTTCAAGGAAAGAAGTAATTTTCCACAAATTTGATTTCGAGACTTCAGAATTAGAATTTTAGGTCTCGAAATCGAGCATCTGAAAGCACACAACTTTGTGTGACACTTTATGGTGTGACAAGGGTGTTTTTTTCTTTCATTATTATCTCGCAACTTTGGCGACCAATTGAGCTCAAATGTTACAGGTTTGTTAATATATGCATAAAATGTTGAGATACACCAAGTGAGGAGGCTGATCTTTAACAATTACCAATAGTGTCCAGTGTCTTTAAATCATTTCAGCTGTTTGCACAGAACTTCTACTGAAGCTTGTTGGGTGCTTGGCAGAAGATCTTAAGAGCTCTTCTGTGTGTGGCCTTCTTCAAGGCATGCAAGGCCAAACATTTTGTCTAGTCTTCCAAGGCTTACCCTTAACACTAGCCCATTAACATTATAGTAAAAACTGCTATGGGCTAGTATTAACACCACTTCTCAATTTACTCTGTGGTCTACTAAAAACTGTGCAATGTAGGCCACCAATGTAGGCCTACTTGTTTTTGATAATATTTCTTCACATTCAGATTTAAACAATAACTTTTAGAAATTATTATTATTTATTTTTGAGTGTGAGAGAATTAAACTTTACAATGAAACTTCATATGAAAGTTGAGTACATTATTTGAGCTATCCATACATTTTAACACTTTTATCTCTCCATTGCAAGATAAAATGATCATATTTCCTAACCTACACCGTAACACACCCTCTTCTTTATTTGTCACTTCCTAAACAGAAGTGAAATCAAATATTACCTAGGTTAAAACAATACATTGTACTGCACAAAACAGTACTAACTAAGACAAGTATAATACTACTACTTCCTCGTTCAACAGCTTACATATAAAACCATGAAAGTGATGTAAATTGTTCCTGGGATAAAAATGTTAATTTCTGTTAACCTTTGTACAGGGGTTAAAACTAAGAGAAATTCTCCACTACATAAAGTCAACCAATTCTATGGCTCTGCTGACCACAGAATCCTGCACTTATGGCGCCCTACATGTATAGCGAAGAGTTTTTAGGAAAACATACTAAATTGGTATGCCTTGCTACAGTAGTTCAGTGTTTAAAGAGGAACACTTACTCCTATATGGGGAAAATGTAAATGTATTGAAACCTTGCAGAGGGCATCACAGCAAAAGCACAGGGCACCAGTTGCTATTGGTTATTTCAAGGCCTACTTTTTAAGTTTGAGTTTGTACTACTGTTTTGAAACTTACCACAATCTGCATTGTTTGTTCTTCTTTCTCCTGTTGAGCTGCTTGTAGATTATCATCCAATTCTTTATTTCTCTCTAGTAACGTCTTTCCTAGCTCAGCAGCTAAGTGCAGATCTATTAATAGAAAAAAGGTTAGATTTTAATTGAATGAAAACTGTTCAAACTCGCATCAAGTACATGCAATGGTGTACACAAACAACCAAGCTTAGTGTTTGGGCTACAAACATGTTACAATGAAATTTTTGAAGATATGCCAATATATGGGCCAATATTCCAGTGTTCTACCAACTGAGCTATAGACAGCCCTGTGTTGGCGGTCTTCCTATTTTGTCAATATTTTCAGTTATTGTTCGGGTTGCCAGTCAGAAGCCATTACCATTAACTTCTGTATAGCCAGTGATCACACCCAAACTTAGGATACAACCTGGGAAGTAGTACATGTAGCAGAGGGATCACCCTGATTTGAAGGGATGCAAACTTTCGATCCAGATTTCAAATAATAAACCACCACAAGGGAAACTGACTGGGTAATTTTAAAATGATTTGGGGTCGAACAAACAAAAATGTACTGTCAGTTTCCCTTGTGGTTTATACACGATTAACACAAACAAACAAGTACAAAACAAAACATGGAATTTAATTACGAATATAAATGTAACCCTCATGATTTTCTAAAGGTGGTAAAAATGGAGCAAATCGGTTGACTAGCTGTCGAAATTGTGCGTGTTTGACCATTTCCCTCTGTCCGATTCTAAAACTTGTTCGTAACCCTCCAGCTTCACCTTTTGGAGGAGGGTTACGTTATCACAACTACATTGAATAATGATAAAATTAAGAGCATGTTTATTTTTTGTTATAGTGGAAAATGTTGTGAATTTTCACATTTTTGGCTGAATTTTCACATTTTTGGCTAAAGTAAAATGAAACTTTGTAAAAACATTTTTTTTTAAATTAGTATCTAAAAGAGGTATCAAAACATGAATTGAATGATGTATTTTGTGTGTAGGCCTATATAATATAATTGTTTGTGAATTTTAGTCAACAGGAGGTCAATCATTATCATTTAACATAGGCCTAGAAATTAGTAGTAGAAGAATTGAAATTACTACACTAGGCAATTTATTTTATGTTTTCTTAGTTTAGTCATGGAGGTAGAAATAGCCTCTCCATATGGTTTAGTTTGTGTTGGGTCATAACAAACAGGCATGAACAGGTAAAACATGACACACTCAATAGCCCAACAGCTAACAAAGAAGAATTGGCCAGACCATGGACAGACCATGGACAGACCATGGGCAGACCATGGGCAGACGGATCATACAGCATTCAAAGGACGGATTACCCATTGTCAATACGTTACGCGTTATCAATAGTGAATAAGTAATTGTCATACAGACTCGTTACATACCGTTATCGTACCACCCATCTGTCAAATCGTTCTCGTTTCCGAATTCCTCATCATCAAAAGAGCCTGAATCTGCCATATCGCAGTCTCCTCTAGGCATCCTGTTTGACATCAGACGAGACCACATTGGGCTGGTTTACAAATCTTCTCCAGAACTGAGAAAACTCGTACAAAATTGTGGAATTATGCAGTTGTTTACATTTGGCTGCCGGCTTTAGTGTGGATTTGCACGTATGAATGACTACTACGTCATGGTTCGTCCGATGATTCATCACTGGTTGCTGTTCATTTCTTATGTTATCGACTCTTCCCGAGCCGATGAACCAGACCGGAAAGCCTGAACGCGTGGCATGCTTGTATAGCGCCCTCTGCCTGCAGTCCAAACTTTTCCACCAATTAATTAAAGTTCATATTTCTCCATGATAAAAATACTTATCGAAGCACCAAGCACAAGTTCTGTTTTGTATCATTTGGTAGACATTGTGTTGTACTTTTTGCTGTTTTGAAGTGAAGGTGGTGTACTTTGGTGAGCTACTGCTAGCTTTGAAAATTGCTCGTTGTCCATCTGACCCGCCATGTGCTTTAAAAAAAATACTTGTACCAAATTCTTGTTTCACTTAGTCAGTTTATACAACTAGGCAGGTATGAATGCGCAAAACATAACAGAAAATTTAAACTGCTTAAGCGGTGCTTTCTCTAAAACATTAGCAAAGTTGGTGCGATGTGTTTTATATACATTGCCACCCCCCCCCCCCGTCCCGAATCCAAAACCATAATAGTGTAGGCTATTATTAAATCTTGTTGATGAAAAGTGTGAGGGCGATGCTCCGTTTGGATAAGAACTATGGTAATAGTGCCAACTTTTCCAACAGTTCAGCTACACTTGTTTTAAAGTTGCATCATAGTATGGTGTGTCAATCCAGGATAGCCCTTACTAAGGGGGGGGGGGGGGGGCTTCATATTAAGTTTAGTTCATTTTCGTTTAGACCAAACTCCTGCCGAGACCTCTCTAACTATCGACAGACATGGTTTTTTCTCTCAATAGTGTGGTGGATCCGAAATGTGACAGCTTCCTTCCAATCTACAATGAATATATTTTTATCTGCTTTGTTCCTTCTCAGTGTTAATCTTATCTTAGCGAGTGGTGTTAAATATAACAGGTCAAAAGAAAAACATATCCTCCTTCTTTGAGCAGTAGGCCCTAATGTCATAATGCGTTGCTTGAACCGCATGTGCTGTAATCGGCTGAATTTAAATACTAACACTTGCTCCTAAGACACACAAGACAGAGACTCATCAACTTGGTTTTCTTTGAATATTTTTATATTTATTCAAGACATCATAAATAGTTGGAAGACGACAGTGCAGTCCTTTCGTATTGAACGTTCTATGCTTTTGTTAATAATGTTTAAGTCATTTTGGGCATCTCGACTAAAATTTAGCAAAACTCCTTCTAAAGAGATAATTATACAAAAACATGGTTGTATAACCGCAGATACTATTATAGTTACTTCTTATGAGCGTAAGAATGTTCAATACTTATAAAGACCAAATTAATCAAAATAAACATGAACTACTTTTTGAATTGCTTTAAAACTATGATTAGTTTAAGGAGGGGCTTCAAGGTTAAATTCAATATTGTGATACAATCATTTTCTATAGTAGATTAGGGAGTCCTAATGAAAATGGGAATACAAGTCTCTAAATACTTCACGTTCAAATTGTGTAAAAATATTTGTATGACAACATTTGAATCATGACGTCATTGGACTTTTAAAAAAAATGGATGTGTACATTCCAAAGAACCCTTAAATGCGTGAAAGCCTATTACGTCAATATTGCTTGAATGAGCAGAATTAATCCTGAAACCATACAATATAAAAAAAAAATATTATACAATATTTTCTGGACATTTAGAAACAACTTTTACATCTAAGTGACGTTTTAATACCCAGCATATGTCTAGCATACTTTGCTTTTATAAGGTACCCAAATTGGAAATAGCTGAGCTGTTAGTAGTGTGGAAACACCCACACTTTAAATATTAATATTAATATCACATTTCAAATTGTAAGATTTTAAAACAATGTTCAAACATGTTCATATCTCAATAAATAACTTGTACATCAATGTCTTTCTTTACATACCCAGCAATTGCCGCATAGATTATTCGAGTCCGTTAAAGACACTGGACAACTTTGGTTATTGTCATAATGACAGGAAAAACTCCCTGTTGCATAAAATTATGTGCTTTCAGATGCCCCAAGAAAAAAACACCCCGTTGCACAAAATTATGTGCTTTCAGATGCCCCCCCCCCCCAAAAAAAAAAGGCCTGAAGTCTATTTTGGGCTAGAAATCACATCTTTCTAAAAAGTTATACATTTTAATCTTCAGATGTGGTCGTTTCTTAAAACGTTCTTTACTATCTACAGCTCTCTGTTTCTCATTTCCAAGTGACTTGATGCTAATAATTATTTTGAGTATAATTGTCCAATGCCTCTACCCGGTGCAGGGTTGATATAATTATCTAGTTCTTATTTACCACCACATCATCCAATTTATACCGTTAAATTAATAGATAAATAAATTTGGGTCTAACCCCTGCTAGATAATGTGGAATGGTCCACTCTAGGGAATCAAGGAATTTGACTTCCCATAAAATCGCACTGATGTGCCACCATTATTGGCCCTTTCCCTCTTAAAGGGTTTTAAAATGTCAACTTCAATACTGTTTTGATATTATCATTTAAAGGTGCAAGCGAACTGAAAATTCTCTGCATAAAATAAACCGACAAACCATCCCTATTTTATTTATAAGGTCCCTATTGGAAGATTGGAGGATCACAAGTTGGACTTTGAACATGGAGTCTTTAGTTTATTTCGACATTAAAAAGGATGTATTTAGTGCACCCAGATGGAAGTTTATTAAATAATATACCAGTGGTCAGGCATCTCAGCTAAATACAACCAAAAGCATTGCTTAAATAAACCTAAATTGCTTTAGAAATAATGTATACAGAGGGCCTCCAAGGTCAAATTAAGTTTTGTGATGCACCCGTTCTCTAAAAGACAGAGTCCTAATGAAAATGAGGGGAACTTACAAGTCTCTTTATTATGGCCTCACGTTATGGTGTAGGCCTAGAATATCATTTCTTTCAAGGCGAAATTCGAACCATGATGTAATTTGACATCACCAGCAAATAATTATACCTGATATTTGAAAGAAAAGTTAAAGTATTCTGGTTTGAACTGGAATAAAGATCAAATTGGGTCACGTTTTGTATGGCGTTTGTTTAACTTTATACCCGACCTGTCCGATGATGTCAATAATTGTTGTAAAAATCTCACAAAAGTACACATGTAGTTTTTTTTACAAAGATTATTGTTTATATTTCTTTTGTAATTCTGAACTTGATGACGTCATCATGACATCATCAACGTTGCTGCCCTCTTGATTTTACGAGTTCCGAGAAAGAAAAAGAAGAAAAATAAGAAGAAGATGGAAAACTCCTTATCTTTGCGATTAGTGTGTACTGAGGTCTTTTAAATGCGTTTATAGTTTTTATACCAACACACGGGACCTACAGCTTTACGTCCCATACGAATGACGAAGTATTGATTTAGTGTCCTGCTTAATTAATGACCCAAGTGTCACGACTGAGACGCAAACCCACACTCTGCTGATCAGACAGCAGAGCTTGAGTTCGGTGCTCCCAACCGCTCGGCCACGGCCCTTTATCAAAGATAATATTTTCAAGCTATCACTACAACCTTTGGAAAGGTTATAAGCTTTTGAAAAATAAAATCAAATCAACAGAGGTAATTGAGGTATAATAAATATACATATTTTTTTGTCAACATTATTATTAATTTTCTATTGCCAAGCTATCACTACAACCCTAAGGTGATTAGCTTTGAAAAAGTAGAACATTATTAAATAAACAAATATATATATTTTTTTAAGTTTGATTTTATTTTAACATTATTGTTTTGGTAATTCTTTTTGCCAACCTATCGCTACTCTGGAAAGGACGATTCTTTTGGGCTATCACTTCACCCTCTGGAAGGTTGTAAGCTTTTAAAAAAGAAAGTGAAATCAACAGATGTAATTGAGGTATAGTAAATATACAATTTTTTTTGTCAACATTATTTTTGTTATTTTTTGCCAAGCTATCACTAGAACCTCTGGAAAAAGGTTATTAGATTTCTAAAAAGTAGAAAATGAAAAATTAAATAAATACATAGTTTTTTAAAGGTTTTTTTCTCATTATTGTTTGGGGGTAATTAATTTGCCAAACTATCACCATTCTGGAAAAGGTTGTTAGCTTTGAAAAGAAAAGAAAAGTGTAAAATCATCAACAACGTAACAATTACTTTTTTCAACATTATTTTTGTTACCTTTTTGCCCAACTATCACTACAACCTCTGGAAAGTATATTAGCTTTGAAAAAATGTATGCAATTAATAATAATACCTTTTCCCAATGTACTGGTCAACGCAGTAACGAATGACACTCGTGCAAATTATATTTTGTTTCTTCTAGTGCAGCTTTCATATGTGAATATAGTCGCTCTGCCAGACACATCAGGGCGAACCCATTCTCTTTGCGGTGTGTACTGAGGTCTTTAAATATTCGTTGATAGTTTTTATAACAACACACGGAACCTCCAGCTTTTCGTCCCATCCGCAGGACGAAGCTACGCTTACGTGTCTTGCTTAAGGACACTTAGTGTTGCGACGGACTCAAACCCACACTCTGCTGATCACATACAACAGAGCTTTTTCGTCAACATTATTTTTGTACTTTTTGCCAAACTACCACTACAACCTCTGGAAAGGTTATTTTTATAGCTTTGGGAGAAAAACAAATTAAGAAACAAATAAATGTTTTTTTTTTTTTGTTTTTTTTTTACATTTCTTTTCATTATTTATTTGCTAAACTGTCATTATTCCGGAAAGGTTGTAGATTTGAAACGAAAAAAGGTGTGAAATCATCAACAATGTAATTATTACTTTTGTCAACATTATTTTTGTAATTTCTTTTGCCAAACTATCACTGCAACCTCTGGAAAGGTTATAAGCTTTGAAAAAAAGGTATGAATCAAGAATTTAATTGAGGTATTACACTTTCCCAAACTGCACGCTTCAGTAACGGATGACACTCGTGCAAATTATTTTTTTCTTCTTCTAGTGCAGCCTTCATAGTTGAAGATAGTCGCACTGCCAGATACACTGGGGCGAACCCCTTCTCTTTGCGGTGTGTACTGAGGTCTTTTATATGCGTTGATAGTTTTTATAACAACGCACGGGACCTAAAGCTTTACGTCCCATGCGAAGGACGATGCAATGATTAAGTGTCTTCTAAATTAATGACACAAGTGTCACGACCGGGACGCAAACCCACACTCTGCTGATCAGATACAGCAGAGCTTGAGTTCGGTGCTCCCAACCGCTCGGCCACGGCCCTTTATCAAGGATAATTTTTTCAAGCTATCACTACAACCTTTGGAAAGGATAAGCTTTTGAAAAAGAAAATCAAATCAACAGAGGTAATTGAGGTATAACAAATATACATATATATATATATATATATATATATATATATATATATATTTACATTATTTGTTTGGTAATTTTTTTTTTTGCCAACCTATCGATACTCTGGAAAGGTTTTGAAATCGTCAACAATGTAATTATTCCTTTTTTTCCAACATAATTTTTTGTAATTTTTTGACCTATCATTATCAACCTCTGGAAAGGTTATTAGCTTTGAAAAAAAATGTATGGAATCAAGAATTTAATTGAGGTAATGGTTTTCTCAATGTACTGCAAGCTGTAGTCGCACTGTCAGACACATCGGGGCAAACCCTTTTTCTTTTCGGTGTGCTTATATTGAGGTATTTTATATGCGTTGATAGCTTTTACAACAACACATGGGACCTACAGCTTTACGCCCCATCCCTTACTTAAGGGCACTTTGGGACGGACTCAAACCTACACTCTGCTGATCACATACAGCGGAGCTTTTTCATCAACATTATCTTTGTCTTTTTGTATTTTCTTTTTGTATTTTTTTTTTTGTGCATTATTTATTTGCCAAACTATCACTACTCTGGAAAGGTTGTAGCTTTGAAACGAAAAAAAGATGTGAAATCGTCAACAATGTAATTTTTTCTTTTTTCATCATTATTTTTGTAATTTCTTTTACCAAACTATCACTACAACCTCTGGAAAGGTTATTAGCGTTGAAAAAAAGTATGGAATCAATAGTTTATTTGACGTATTTTGTTTAACATTTTTTAAATATGTTTTGTTTTTGCCAAACTATCACGTCAACCCGTGGAAAGGTTATTAGCTTCAAAAAAAAGTATGAAATCAAGCATTTAATTGAGGTATTGATTTTTCCCAATGTACTGCAAGCTGCAGTAAAGAATGACACACGTGCAAATTATTATTTGTGTCTAGTGCAGCCTTCATAGTTGAAGATAGTCGCACTGCCAGACACTCCGGGGCGAACCCTTCTCTTTGCGGTGTGTTTATATACTGAGGTATTTTACATGTGTTGATAGTGTTAATAACAACACACTGGACCTACAGCTTTACGTCCCTCCGGAGGACGAAGCTATGCTTAAGTGTCTTGCTTTAGGACAAAAAAGGAAGAAAAAAAATATATATATAAATAAATAAATAAATAAATAAATAAATAAATAAATAAATAAATAAATAAATAAATAAATAAATAAATAAATAAATAAATAAACAAATAAATAAATAAATAGATAGATAAATAAATAAATAAATAAATAAATAAATAAATAAATAAATAAATAAATAAATAAATAAATAAATAAATATATAAATAAATAAATAAATAAACAAATAAATAAATAAATAAATAAATAAATATTTGTTTGTTTGTTTTTTGTTTTTGTTTTTACATTATTTTTTTGTAGTTTACTTGCCAAACTATCACCACTCTGGAAAGGTTGTTAGCTTTGGAAAGAAAAAAACCGTGTGAAATCATCAACAATGTCATTGTTATTTATTTGTGTTGTGACCGATTCAAACCCACACTCTGCTGATTAGATACAGCAGAGCTTGAGTTTGGTGCTCACAACCGCTCTGCCGTTGCCCTTTAATATGGATGATTTGGCAACGCATGTAAATCCGTTCTGGGTGTTGATGAATGGGATGATAGAAGTTTATTGGTTTCTGACTTATTGAGCTAGGGTAAGGGTATTGTGACCATCTGGCGTCACACTTTGAGGCTCGTGAAACACACGCCAGAGATCTGCCATTGAGCTCACGCCCATAAATACCTTTGACCTCGCCTAATTTCCGTGGCATTCGCGGTTCTGGAGATTCACAGTTGAATCTGACTTACATGTGAATACATATAAAACCAATACCTGTCCTGTGGATAAGGACAAGGACCAGTCTAGGGCGAGACAGACCGTTTCTCCTCAACCGTCTTCCTCCGGCACAAAGTTCTGAGCTTCCTGTACACAAACCTCAGCTTGGGTCTGTTCGCCGGGTCTTCTGACGTGCATGCCGTTCCAATCCTAAAGAGAGAAGACAGTGACTCGACCTCATACGCTACAGTCGACTCGAACACCCTGCCGAGACTGTATATATCTGACTTGACGGTGAAGCCAGATAGACCTTCGACGACCTCAGGAGCAACCTGGACAAAATGCAAATCAGTAAAACATTATTTTGCCACCATCTTGGTAATGTTCCCTCTGTCTAACTATATGTAGTGGATGCTGATTTTCACTGTGCAGAAAGAAACCAAACTATTTGGCATTCAGCCTCTGATTGGCTACATTGATGTGAATGGAAGAGAATCAAGATGGCCAAACCATGATCAAGTTCATTCATTTTTTTCAAATCACAAAAGAGGGTGCTACTCATCCACAAGTTTTTAAAAAAGAAACAATTTGTTTGTTTAAGTGCCCTTCAACCAAGGGTCACACCAAGCTAAACAAATTACCCCACGTTTCGGCCAAGAACCATGGTATTTACCTGTGTTGCATTCTTGTAAACTTCCTGTTTCTCCGCGTAGGTCAGCGATTTTGGAAGAATTTGTTGGTCAATTCGCCGAGCACATCCCAGATCAATAATCTTCCCTGTCCAAGCCACTTTGGAACCAGCTGGATTCCTGCACACCACTATATTACCAGCATGTAGGTCATTATGTGTCCATCCAGCATTGTGTAGTGCCTGCAACCCAACCGTCACATCACGACACACGTGGAGCCACTCCACAGAGCTCAGCGGGTTCCGACTACTAAACCTTGCTTTATCAAAATTCTGCACTGAGTTTGGACTTCCATCGCCAAGAAGCTCAAGAGCGAAGGACTTGAAGTCGATGAGTCCTAGAAGCTTCGGGAGGAAGGGACAGTTGCCAACATCTCTCAGTGCAGTTACTTCGGTCAGCATGTCGACATCATATGTCACTCTAATTCGGTCACTCGTCATCTTCTTGACTGCAAGTAGGGTGCCGTCGCTACGACTACGCATCAGGGATACAATAGATGTACTACCTCTGCCTAAAACTACCTTAGCCCCGTTCCAGGACACGACATGCTCCAAGTCAGCAGCCTCAACGAATGGGTAGGAAGACATATCAGACAATCCTTTCTCAGAACAATGTGATGATAACTTCTCACATTTGTAAGTTTCAGCAGTCTTCACGGTTGGGGTACCATTATTAAGTCGTAGGAACTCACTGGGGACTATTAATGGTGCTAACTCTTTCTGCTTAACAGACTTAACAGACACGTCACACTCAGGTGCTACTGTTGCCACTGAAATATCCCGACTGTATTTCCCAATTATTTCATCCACACAACGTTTGTTATAATCCTTTGAGCGTGATGAGCGCCCGGTGCTGTCCTCAGCATCAGTGTGTTGTTTCTTGCTGGATTTTGTGTGACGCTTGCCGCGGCACTTTTTCGCCTTTGAGCTGCTCGATTTTGCAGGCGATTTCTTGGACAGAGATGGTGACCTTGAAAAGTTGATGAGAAAACGTTATTTTTATTTTTAAATAAAATGCTGAGAAATTTGTTGAGGATTTGTGTATTTATGTTTTGTATAGCTCTTTTTTCTTTATGCAGTAATACTTGTGAAGGCCACTTTAATGTGGGTTACATCAATCAACTTTCTTATCCAAGGGCCGTTGCCACCTACTCCTGGGACTGAAACAGGGTTACCCCTTTACAATCATGGAACAGCAGAAAACACTACCTCCAAAACTTAAATAAGTTGAGAGTTTCAATCTGAAATGAATCTTCACCAAACTTACATTTTAATGTCTGACTCCGGTTCTGGAGTTGCCTTCACATCAAGAAACTCACTCAGCTTTTCGGCTGCAATGGCAGCATTCTCATAGACTTCCTGGTTTTCCAAACACAAAGAAAGAAAGAAAGAAAGAGCAGAAAAAAGCTTACTCATAAGTTAAACTTTAAAAAGTGGACTTGTACGTTTGAAAAAGACAGCATGTCCTCCCACAATGTTGGATTTAAAAGTAGTGTCGAGACATAATTTTAATATGAAGTATTATTTTCTTTATGGGAAAATGGACGAATAAAGTTTCCAATCGTGTCCTTGGGTCGATTTCACCAACAGCCAGGACTAGTCCTAACTTGGAAATAGTCTCAGGAAATAATTTTTTTTTTTGGCTATAGTAAGGACAAGTAACTCGTCCATACTCGAGATCATTGTGCAACCCACTACAGTGCTTTAAGACGGCTATTATTATTTCATTTGATCAACATGTTCAATTTTTACTTCAAATAAAAAATAAATAAAAAATAAACTGTCTAAATCAACTCACAGCATTTTTCTGTTCCCGTAAAAAGAAGCTATAAATCGATACATCTGGACCTTGCGAGGATTTCTGTTCTTTGATGTCATCATCTGATGAAGAGGTTCGTTTTGGTGACGAAGTGCCACAGCTGGCTGCAGCATCTTTGTTTTCCACACCAGTTTTCAATCTGTCATTACGAACTCTCACTGTATTCTGTTTAAACTGAGAGGACGAGTTGTTTTTAAACAGAGATGACGAGTTGACTTTAGTGTAGGCGATGGCTGGCAAGATGGAAGTTGATGGCCCATTGTTCAAAGATGGAGGACGTACATCTTGACATTTCGAGGGCGGGGACGTGACAGTGGTGGAAAAGGCATCATTTATCAGACAGATAGCTGGCAGACAACCTGGTGAGTCCTCTTGTTCCTTGGTGTAAGTTGATGAAGAGAGCTTTTTCAAATCTTGACATTTTCTCTCGTTCATCTTTGGTGATGAGAAGGTGGCAGTTTGGAAAAAGGTATCACTTTTCAGACAGATTTCTGGCAGACAATGTTTTTGTTCCTTGATGGCATCATCTAACATGGTCTTTGTTGATGAAGTTACCATGGCTACCGCATCTTTGTTCTCCTTCTTGTGTCCTCTTTCTTTGCGTCTTTTTGTCTTCTGTTTCTTGGACTTAGACGACTTGTGTTTAGGGGTGTCAATGGATGGTAGAAGAGAGGTCTGTGGTTCATTGATCAAACCTGATGAGCTTTCAGTTTGACACTTTTTGCCACTCTTCTTTGTTGGCGAGCACACCACAGATTGGGAGACGATGTCACCTTTAAGGCAAATTGGCGGCAGGTGCTCATTCTTGGCGATACCTCTCATTGGTGGCAGCTGTTTTGGCACGGTAAAGGATGGGGAAAGGATCTTATGAAGAGTGGACTCTACTACTGTGTGAATCTCATCCTCATTCTCAGGTAATCCTTTAGGGTTCTTGGAGGGAGTGTCGACGGCAGGGAAAGTAGCACCCCGTGCTGCAGGAGTTGGTACAGTAGGGTTATTACCACTTACAACAGCAACGCATCGCATTGGTCTGCGGGTTGCCTGGCCTTTTCGGTGGTTGGGTTCTTTTGGTGGTGCTGGCTTGAACTCTGTGGGAAATACATAAGCAAATATAATCCAAGTTACTGGTCTGATTACCTGTACTAAGGAAGTAATTTATATAGTAACATTGTAATATCTTGAATATTTAATGTAGAGTTTATTTGCTAAACGTATTTTATTTGTCGAAAGATGATCAGTTAATCGTTTATAACTAACCAACATCTCTGCTACTTTGCTTGGAAACAAAAGTGCCTTCTTGGTTCCTGGTTCGACATTCGTTCTGTTTATCGAATGCTTTGGGTGTTGTATCCGTGGACTCTGGTGTATTGTTGGATGACAACATAACAGTCTTCTGTTGACGCTTGGGCATGAGGAAGGTTCGAATCCGCTCTTTCCATGGCTTACGGGACCTTTCGACAAGATAAACATAGGGGTGATGGTTACAGGATAGGGACCTGGGGCATCAGTTAAAAGTTGAATAAGTATTTTAAAGCTTTCAGAAGGGGTTCAGAGGAGTCTGGAGTGGGGGAATGTTTCAGGGTGTTTAAAAAAATGAAACATAAAATGAAGACCACGGAATGAAATTGTTACCAGAGTCTCAAAAACATACTTCAAGTTCTGAGAATTTCTGAAAGTTATAAAGGTATTGCAGATGCTATGACACTGCTAGGCATTTGCTTAGCTATTGAAGTAATATTTGGGTAGAAATGAAAGCTTTATAGTGAGAAACACTCGTCAAAAACTGGGTTTGATTTTAAAAGAGAAGTATTTCAGTTCATGTATTAACCTGTCATTGGTTGTAAGAATTGTCTGCTCTTGGTCGACTAATGGTAAGTTAGTCTTTGCACAAGCCGTAGAAACCGAACCAACACGTTCATTGTTGGCTGGTGTTTGATGATACGGTTTGCTCCCTGCATGCTGGTCTCCACTCAAGAAGATCGAAGGGAACAACATCGTGTTGTATGCCGCATCTGTGGCAGTGCTGGAGGTCGACTCGTCCAAAGGATGGACCTTGCCAATACGGCGGGGACACAACTTGGTCCGTAGGGGCAGGAGAGGCCTGTGGTGAACATAGCAAGTTTATGTGTGGTTAATTTTATTAAAATGACGATGGCTGAGGCAGGCTAGTCGAAACGTCGAGAACAATGAAGAGCTCACTTCGCGACCATGAAGTTGATATTGAGAAGTCCCCGCAAAGCCGAGAGTAGTCCAGGCCGATTTCAACTATGGGGCATACCCCTCGACCAATGCCCCAGTCCCATAGAAGCGCTAAGCAAAGGAGCTCAGCACTACAAATTCTGCTAAACCAAAATAAAGTTACTATCCAAACTTTTATATCACATGTCCAATTTAAAACTGTTATTTTGCTAAACTCTGCTTAGCAGACAATTATAGACAATAATTATTTTCTGCACTTCTCAGACCAGAGTTGAAGGCAACGTTATACAAGTTTGTTTGAGATCAACTTCATCAGCAGCAATTTTGTTAAAGTAGGAGTGGGTGATGTTAACTCAAAACACAAATGCTTTCATTAATTTAATACAATGAAAAAGTGAAATAAGCAAATCGGTATGAAGGTTAACATTATCACCCATTACATTTAAAAGCAAATTAATCAAAATAATGTATACAAATACAAACGACTGGTGCGAAGGGTTATTTTTCCTTTATTTGACTGCACCTCACGGGGGGGGGGGGGGGGCGGCTAATATATTTTACAACTTCTTTTGTTACAGTTCAATTCCATGGGAGATTTCACATCTTTTAAATAATTGAGCTCTAAACAAAATAACGGAAACGTACAACAATTAATATACAATTCATTTTATTGATTATGAATTTTTTTTAAGAATTAAAGACTAGCAAAGGAATGTTTTAAACCAAAATAGGCCAATAAGAACAAATTTAAAAGTCAATACCTGACGACGAAAGAAAACAAATGATACAGAGATACAATTCTTAAAAAGTATAGTATTTCAAATTTTCAATAGAGAACAAATTTTGAAAATGAAATTTCTTCTGAAATTTGTCCCCCAGAGATTCTGTCCCCCAATATGGCGAACTGTGAATGACCTTCTCTTGATATAGCGCCTTCTTTGAATCATCCTCCTTCAGAGCTCATGAGATGGGCTTTTAAAAGTCTTGTCATAATAAAATAATATTATTCTTAGGGTGAACTTCCTTATACTTCATTTTCATCTCTGTGAACATGCTTTGTGTTTACCTCCTGGGATTCCTGGTCTAAAAATTGCATAAAGTTCTTAGAGTTTGAATTTCGGATGTAGGAACATACGAGATCGGTGTTATTGAGCATACCCACAGTCTAACTGATATTATCCCCTTTGTTCTAAGGTTTGTCGGTACAAAGACCTACAAACAATTTACTTTCAGAAAAGTTGTCAATGTTTGAGCAGTGGATGTCATTGTTATCTACATTGATTTTGCTGTCATGCTGCCAATGTTGTCCATTCGTTGAAACGATTTTAAATTGTCAATTTTTTTACGAGCTTTTACTTCTAAAATAAACCATGCAATAAAAAAATCCTACCTCGACTGCGGTCCTTCTACGAGCGGTGGTTTGGCACAGCGCCCGTCTCCCACCGGGTTGTAAATCCAACCACGGTAACCCTCACCTCGTGACACCGAGTCAGTGCGAGCTGCCTGGACGGTGTTTTGCTCACCCTGCCCGGTATCACCTCTCATCAGCTGGAGCCCTCCTCCCGGTAAATCCACGCTGATACATTCTCTCTCGGAGGTTTTATCTCCGCCTCCTATAGCCGAGAACTCATTCTCGACATCATCCGACACGAAAGTCTCCACTTCCGTACTCATGTTTCTGTAGGTGAACAGAGATTACCAGGGCCATGTTGATAGTTTGCATCCAAAAGATAATATAAAACAAACACAATAAATGGTACGGTGCCTAGGTCTATCTTAGAAGTGAAAAAAAAACTCAGTCGGGATGAGAGATGAATCAAATGGTCCTCAAATTGAACTTTCGTAGTAAAATTGTTAAGCTTATTGGCCTCTCAAAGAGTATGACAATGTTACTCGTGAAACCATCTCATCAGTGCAGCACCAGGGACCAATTTCATAGAGCTGCTTAGGAATGCAAAGTTGCTAAGCATAGGCAAATTACGCTAACCATTATTAACTATCAGCCAAGCTATCACGTCAAAAGTACAACTGGTATCCTACTCACTGTCTGCTTTGCAGTAAATTGTTAAGCAACATTCTCTGCTTAAGCAGCTCTGTGAAATTGGGTCTCAGAGCTATAAGCAGAAAATTTATCGCTTACAAATTTTCTGCTAAGGAAAACTAAGCATACTAACAGTTACAGATTGTACATGTACATGCATCATGGCTGGTATTCTTATAGTAAGCATAATTTGTTTAACTTAAATAAGAAATTGGGCTCTGGTTACCATAACGCGTATTTTATACGTCTCTTTGAAAATGTATGCATGACGTCATAATTCTTACTCAAAATGAGGCCGTGGGCGCACGGCCACCACCACTTGCAGTGGCTGTGCCTATGGCCTCGTTTGGGGTTAGCATTGTGACGTTCCTCATGCATAAACATAAAGAGACCTCTTGCACATGTATGGAGCAGAATGTCAACCTGCAAACACACGCGTCATAACGAACAATTCTCAGCCAATGGCAGGCCATCATTTTTGGTATCAGTGACGGGCGCCGTGGTTTAAGATTGTGACGTCATAATTATGCAAGGGTTGTATACAGTAGTTAAAAGATAAACACATCTACTAATATATTATTCATGATTATGTAAAACTGAAACCTAGCTATGTAAATTTCTGGTTTTTATGCAGTAATGGAGCGTGTGTGGCGGAGAGAGACATTAAAACAAATTCACATTTTCTTTTATTTTGTAGGTCACAAGAGCCAGTTTCACAATATTATTAGTCTGGGTTGGTCCAAAAACACCAAGTGTTTTTTATATAGATATCTTTTTTATAAAAGGCTCACTTTCATATTGTTGTTTGAAGCCCACTTTTGTTTAATTTCAGGGTTAGAAATATATCTTGAAAAGGGACATTAACAATAAAACAGACAAGCATACGGACATTAAGGCACAATAATGTTGGAAAAAATTGACATAATAAGACAGAATAAGCTCAAGTGGAGCAACAAATATTAAGCGTAAATGTACAAAGATAAAAAAAAAGTTTTTTTCTGTACTATCCCTTTGCATCATCGATCCCCCGCTACTGAGGCATTTTTGTAAACAATATTGTATAAAATGGTAATTTTGTTTGACATATTTGGGAAGATTTTCTTACCTGATTCTCTCAGAAACCAATCCCGCGTAGTTAAACATCTTGTTCATCACTGAAGTATTCACTCAAAAAGTATCTCAAAAGACAATTTTCTCTGTGAGAAATTTCTGCAACTTTGCATTAGAAATGCGCCGAAACAAAAAACCTGTGTTGACCCATCAAAGAGTAAACTCAGACAAACTTCTTTGTTGATTTTACCACCGCGTGGCGGCAGGACGTTCTTCGAGTATGACGCCATGTTGATTGTGACGCAGTGTGACAGTGCGTTTGGGATTGTTACGTCTTACACACGCGCTTGTTACTGCCGTTTCCTTAATGGTAGATTGCGAAAGTTTGTTGCCCTTTGGCGGCATTGTTGCATTAAAAAATGCAGATGATTATTATTTATTTATTTATATAGACAGGGTATCCTTGTCAGTGTTCAACTACTAGGCTATCCCTTAGGGCCACGTGTAACAAGCAGTAAAACAAGTAAAATTTGTAAAATACAAGGCAAAAAGATGTTTTATTGTTCCTGTGCGTGTATATACACCACTCTTTAAAGCAGGTATAGCATTGATCACTGGCTGGTGAAGATCAGCACAAAATCAAACTTTTTACAGTACATTTTCTTATAAATCAAGTTGGACTCAATCGAGCCTTCAAACTTGAACTCCATTTTAGATTACATTTCTGTGTTTAATCACCAAATTTGAGGCAACCTATAATAGTATACCATTAGGCCTATATACACTTTGTTACAAGTGCTTGACTCTGAGGCAGTATAAACTATCAACACTTCCGGGTCAAAGTTGACCAGGACCCAGGTCTCTTGGGTTTCGACCAATTTCTTGGGCAGTATGACCGGGGATCGATGTCACAAAGTGACACAGAAACGGGTCGAAATGACGCATCATAACTCGAGTTAAAATCCTATTCTAAAACCCTTTCCGTGTCAGCCTGATCCGGACTGGGTCAGCTCTTTCTGGGACTCAGAACCCGACTAAATTCTGACCCGGGACTTTGTTTTAATTTAAACAATCTCCATCTATATAGGGCCCAATTTCATAAAGCATGTAAGCAAAAAATAATTCTAAGCACAGATTGCTAATAGTAGGAACACAGATAAATTTAAATGTCCTTTTTATTACTTCTTTAAATATTATTATATGGCTTTGTACCGTTTTCATGAAGTATGGAAATAAATATGAGTTTGAATTGGATAAAAAAAAGACCCTAAATTGAACAGCCCGACTTTGATAAAGTTTGCATGGTTGTGGCTGAGCTCAGCTTTATGAAATTGGCCCCAATCATGATGACGTCTTATTTTTTCACATTTAAGTCCACTGTGACATGACCCAAGAAGTCCCTGAGAACAGCAGCGTAGTTCCTTGGCCACCCTTTCCAAGACTCATTCTCAAGCTCTTCCAAAATCTCCTTGAAACTCCCGCTATCCCCGTCCGACCATTCCATCAGAGTACGAAGATAGCTCATTCCAGACGAGCAGAGTACGACCAAGGCGTAGCAGCACCACCGCACCAGGCGCGGCTCGCTTTCATTCGCCTGGATTAACCTCGCGAGGTCCGGGGTGAGGGCAAGGCTTTCGGCACGCTGGCAGTTGTCTCGGTGTGCCCGGCAAATCTCACTCAGAGATTTTACAACTTGTGTCTTGAGCGAGGGTGGGCTTGTGTCATCTTTGAGTATTACAGACAGGGTTTCGAGGTAGGAACCGGTAAATTTTGCCACATCTGTACCACCTAAAATGAAGGAAAGTGAATTATACAAATGACAAAAAAGACACATACATTTTTTAAGAAAATGCCTGTGGCCTTAAAGTAAAATGTGGCAACCAAATTTGATAACATTATTGCGGGTATTTGTGTTGATGTAAACAACAGGATTTGGGAAAATACCTTTTTGTTCATTTAGTGCAGCCTTTACGTGCAGTGTGTCTTTCATGCGTTGACAGTTTTGTAACAACACCTGGGATCTACCTACTTTTCGTCCCATCCGAAGGATGGAGCAACGTTTAAGATCATGAGTCATTCTTAAGGACACAAGGGTCACCACCAGGACTTGCCTGCTGATCTGATACAGCAAAGCTTGAGTTCAGTTCTTACAACCCGGCCACACTTCCATAAAGAACAAACTATCCATTTTAATGAAGTCCAACTGTAGTCTGACTATCTTCCTTGGAAGTTGGCCCTGCCAGTTATGTTGCCACCATGACCAATTAAGAAATTACTATAGCCCTACGTCAGGGGGGTGCATTGGACACTTGCATCCTGGGCTCGCAAGGACTCTATATTTATGTCAACCACTTTCCATATAGTCACACAACTCGCACCCACCTGTATACGCCAAATGCCCCATCTTCCGTATAGCTTGAACCTTCACATCCACGTCCACACCGTCTCGAAGCTGTGATGCACACATCATTATGTCTTTCTTATATAAGTTAGGCTCCTCATCCCATGGCTGCTCCCCTGCTTCTCCATGTGAGGCTAAGGTATGCCATGTCTTCTCAACGCTCTCAACGAACACTCTACGCATGGATTCAAACATGGCTAGCTCCCTGACACTTCAATTCCTCACAGAAAGAACTCATTCAAACAACAAACTCGGCATGTGATTTTTTTTAGGCACGATATTGCACAAAGAGTTTCAAACACTGCGTCATCCAGTGAACCACGCGCGCGTTGTGAAGTCTATCCGTTGAGTTCCACACTGAAATATATAAATTAAGTTAAGGTTTTGATTTTGATTTGTGTTTTTAGCTATTTTCGTCTGCTCGATCCAATGTAGGATGGCAGCTTCAACATGTCTCTAATATTTTGGCGCTTCATGATTGTTTCTCTATAGTTAAATTAGCTGTTTCCCTTGTTTATTTTTTCCAGTTGTCCATGTAATCTAACTGCTGGTCAAGCAGCTTCTTTAAAAAGCTGACAAAATGAGGTAATTCGTCTTTTCAAACGCACGCGTCCAACTAGAAGCCACAGATAGAGCAAAATGGTGTAAAAAGCCCGCGATGTTATTGCTGATCTCAGTGCGTCGCGTAGCCGAGTTCCTGCGCACAGAATACATTTGCCTTTCTGTTTTCGATATCAGATTTTAAAAATAACAGGATTTTAAGCGCCAAATAAAATAAGGAGTAGGACTGTCACCTAAAGACACCAAATATCATGGCATCAACCTACATGTACAACACTACTCCTAGGAGATCAACCCAGACCCGTTTTAGTGTGCATCAGGCAAGTTACTCGCCGGGATTTGCGGGTACGGCGAGTGGTGAGATTGAAGCTTTTATTTGGCGGTGTAAGCAGGATAATGAACCATTTGTAAGTGAGATCAATACACTTCTTGTAGAATTCGTAGAAATTGTGTGCCTTTCATAAGAAGTAGGCCTACTTTACTTAAGAATGTTTTGTTTGTTGAAGTGTTTGGGTGCTGAGATATTATTTTGTTTGTTTGTTTGTTTGTTTGTTTATAAGCTGGGGGTTTTGAAGTTTAGGGAGGGGTGACTTTCTCTTCAACAAGAAGAAGGTTTGCGTTACAACCCGTCCAAAATCACCTTTCGAGTTTGACAAGTTGCTGACATTTACTTTTAAATATTCATTCTGAGTTGCCCCCCCCCCCCCCAAGAAGAAAAAGCCTTCTCGAAAGTGAATCATTCTTGCCTATAATAATGTTTTGGGATTGTGCAATTTTTTATTTTTAGACGAGTTACAAGTCCGCTAGTCGGGATTTGGACTCATCCAGTGTGACCACGTTCTTGAACATGCTGACTGAAGTAAATACAAGATGCCGCAAGCTGGAAGACCAACTATTGGTGAGCTTCGTCTTGCTTAGCAGAATATGTCTAAGCAAGGTTTGCTGCTAAGTAAACAAATGTCATGAAATTACATGTTTACGTGCTAAAATAATTTTCGTCTCATGATCATGAGACGAAAATTATTTTCTTGACATTGTTTTACTCATTTCTCAAAAGCTACAGCACCTAGTAGTGTAATAAAAGTAACATTTTCAGGGAAGCTTTATTCTATCAATATCTTCAAACGGTGTAAGTTTTAAAAAATCTGTGGAGACATTGTGTCTTTTGTCCTACAAAAAATGCAATTAAAACATACTTTTATTAGAGCAGCTGACAAGCTGAGGAGATTATTAGAAACATACAATGGATTTAATGTTCCCTTATGGTTAATTTTTATTAAACTAAATCGGTGACTTTTGTTCTATGCAGCATATTCAGGAACACACCCGTAGAGTCACCTCACAGCTTGAGTCCATCTTCGCGCAAGACGGTAAGAAATCACCCACCTCTACCCACCCCTTCACGTCATCAATGGACACAATGAAGGCAATCCGGAAGCTGCAGTGGAAGATCTTCGATCTCCAGAGAGAGAATGAGGCACTGAGAGGGGTGTTGGAAGTACAGAGGGTAAAAGTTGACGCAGAGGAGGAGGAGATTGAACACCCACGGCCACGCCCCCAGCAGGAGGTTGATCCAAATGCACCATGTTTTTATATGGTAAAACAAAATCAGAAGTCATGACTAATGATTTTAATCTCTTTCTCTTCACGAGTTATGTTGTGCAAAAAGAGAGCCATTTTATAGTTACCCCTCTACCCCTATGGTATGCCCCTCTTTCAAAAATTGTATAGGGTATGTAGTCGTTTTGCACAACTCCCGTAATGAAATTCACCGGGGTTTAGATTTTTTGATAAAAACTTCGTTGAAATTAGCTATCTTTGTGGTTAGATTTTTTACAGTGATCTTTTTTCCTCTCCCCAATAATGAAATTCATATTCTATTTCATGCATTTAAAAATAACTTTTCACTTTGTTTGGTTATTTTTTTTATGAAGTATTCACTTAAAACTGCTGTTTAATCATAATTTTCAGAATGGTGAGGAGACATCCATTCCGCAACACAGAAATCAAGGATCAGCATTTGTGCACATTGACCCGTCAGTGTTCAGTAATCATCAACAAGCTGATCTAAAGGAAGATGTTAAACCAAAAGAAGTGCGTCAACAGTCAACTCCTTCATCTGATCGAAGAGTAGTTCAGCAAAGAGTGGATTCTTACGAACAGAATCCACAACCAACTCCTTTCGTCCAAACACAGAAAACACACTCAACCCAAGAACCTTCATCAGGTGACCGAAGAGTAGTTCAACATAGGTTGGATTCTGATCAACAGAATCATCAACCATTGTGCGTCCAGCATAGTGGATATCCTGAAACACTTAAAACACAACCAACACTAAAACCTTTATCAGCTGACCAAAGGACTGTTGTGGATCAATTTAAGTACAACATTCCACAAGCTATTTCAAAGTCCGCAACAGTAGATGAAAAGTTGGTGACACAAATTTCAGGTGATACCAAATCAGTGGATAATGTTGAGCAACCAGAAACCAGAAGTGTCAACAAGAAAAATGTTAGTGGAGGTGTGGAGATTTTGAACAATAGATCACCAGGAGAAACATCCACTGCTACAAGAAATACTTCTTATAGTACGAAGTGGACACCAACAGAAAAGAAGAAGTATCATTACTCGCGCCCACCAGTGGGTCGAGAAGAATGGCGTTGGAGCTCTCCATCCACAACATATCCACACGTATCCACTAAATCATCCACTAATGCAGAAGGAATTCAGTATTGCTATCAATCCACACCTAAAAGCTATGGTGATCCACATGATGTAGGAGTAGAATATCCCAAACATGTTGGAAATGCATCGGCTTCTAAGAAGTATGGATGCAGCAATCCAGAACTTGATAATTTGGAGCTGGGTGATTTTAATCTCTACGCGTCTCCAGAGGACATCAGGCTGGTCCAAGGGACTCTGGAATTACTCAGCACTATCAACGATATGGGGTACATTAACGAAGTTGCTACTTGAAATCCTGCTGTTTAGACCAACCCCACATCAAGTGTGAGGTTCAGACCACTGTGGTGTGTATTGGCGATACCATTTCCTTGCTGCACTCCCTAGTGCTTGGCGAGATTGTAAGAGAGTGAAAGAAAAGTCAATTTGAAGCGATTTACCCGGTACGGTTTTTATAAAGGCAAAGTATTGGAGCCGTTTTTGTTGTTTTATAAATAGTATTTTATAAATGCAGATAATACAATGTAACTATAACCTGTGAAAGTTTCATATAAAAAGGGCCGGTGGTAACTTGAGTTTCTGAGATATCACTGAAATTCGGGAGCGTTATGCCCACCCAGGAAGAGTAATCCGCAATTGGAATACATAATCTGAGAAACGTACATAACACTAACAGAAACGATTCTCAGTTGCGAATTTGGGGGATAAAAACCCGAAGTCTTATCATAACCACACTACAATGATTCTTAAAATGCTTTATCGAAAGCTATGTTACTTCTCACCCAATTTTTATGTCGCCATTAATTTTAAGATTGATTACCAATTGTACACCGGAAGAACATCTTTCGATTATTTCAAAATGAAACAAACATTTGAACTCACATTTTTGAGATTTGAGATATTTTTATTCATTAACTTAATGATAGATTTAAAGACAGTTTTTAACATCACATCGCTGGGGTCGATTTCACCACAGTGATTTGTATTGTGACATCACACTTTGCTTAGCAATTATGATTGATACACAGTTAAGATCACTCTTTTAACTCCTTGTAAAATCGTCCACATGAAAGATAATGTTTAGTACACACTCAAGCTTGTACACACTGTGGTGACTAAACCAAAATAAATGCACTGTTTGGATTTCCACCTATATTTTATTGTATAAACTCAATAATTTTGTTTTGTTTTGTAAACAGCTTTATAATTGCACAAAAAAGGAACGAGTTGACACCACCAGATAATGGAAAATGTGGATAATGTCACAATAGCACTTAGAATTTATCAACATCAACAAAAAGAAAGGTAGAAAGGAAAACAAAAAGTGTGATTTCGAGATAAAACAAACTATATGTATCTTGTTTGGCCTATCAGGAAGCCAACACATCTAATTAGCATATCATGCATTTCTAAATTTTCTTTCAAACTGTTAGCATTAACAAACTGTGAATTAATCAACACCAATAGTGGGAGTTCATAATAGCCTTCAGAATATTATTTACATATTTAACTTTTAAACATAAGTTGCAACATCACACTGAATATTAATTACTTTCAAATTATAAATAAAAGTAACTACATGCATTAAAGTGAGTAAATATTGAGTAAGTCATGAATAATACATGACATGCACAGCAACAACCGATACAATTTAGATCATGGATGTTGTCTCAAGATACAAACAAATGAATCAGAATTTGCACCATATGGTGTTAAAATAACACTCATTTCTACCCAAACAGTTTGGTGTTATTTTAACTCTTCAAGATGGTATCTGTACGAGACAACATCCATGGTGTTAAACTTTACACTCATATTTTTGCATTGTAGTAACAGTCTGCTTATTTCCACCAATTCATCATTTTTTTTATCAGAATATTAAAGTTTCAAGTATGATACAACTTTCGATTTTTTCAACAGAACACCATGTTTCATTCAATAAACACATCAACTATAGAATTTTATAAAACAAATTTAGTGGTATTTTTTAGAAGACCAGGGCCAATACATGAAGCTGCTTTAAAGCAGAACAGTTTGTTTAACAATTGTCTGCAATATGTAACAGCAGAAATGAGCAGGATACAGACATTTTTTCATGTGATACGGTACATGTATATATGTAGTTTGGCTGGTAACCATATTCTGGTAAGCATATTCCGGTAAGCATAATTTTGTTGTGCATAGCTACCTTTTTTTGCTGAAGCAGCTCTATGAAAATGGGCCCTGCTTATTCATGTGCTTTTCCAAGGACTTTGTGCACATTTTTTATTAATTTAATTCCTTGTTTTTATGGCATATCAGCTTGTTTTCGCAATATGTGTGTAGTTTTTAATAAACTATTCAAGAATAATATTTCCATATGGTAGGTTTTACTGCATGTTTTTGTTTTATATCATAAAAGGTAGAAGATGACCTTGAGATGTTTTCCTGTGCCACATTAGGCCTATACAGTGTTCTCGAACAAGGTTGGCATGTCATGTAGTTAAAAATATGCCTGAGACATTGTTTCCCAATTATTTTTGTTTCAAGTTCATAATTTCAGAGTTCAAATGCAACCTTCAAAGCCTTCAATCAAAGAACTCAGGAGGAAGTGAGCATCAAGAAACACCTCCCAGAGTGCATTTCTGTCTGGTCTAGTTAAATCTTTTGAGTCCTGCAGTCATGTATTTTTTCTCCCAAATTTGAGCACTGTAAGAGGTTTTTTGTTGAAATGCCTCTACCACCCCCAATGCCAGCCTTTCATTTTTCTAAGCTGGAGAACAAAACTTTCTGCTAAATTTTAATACAGCAAGTTTGAGATTCTATCTTTAGACTCCAAGACATGGGCCAACCACTTCTGGGACTCAGATATCTTCACTGGTGAGATGTGAGCGAACAAGTCTACCTTCTTATTAAAAAAGTCCATCAGCGTTCCAGCTTTAAGATGCTCCTCAACAGCCTTCAGAAGATCCAAGACCCTCTCTGCAAGCATCTCTTCAGCCCACTCTGTCTCCTCTCGACACATCTTCAAGAGGATGGTGATCATCTGGTAGCGGGAGAGCATTCTCAGAGGCTGATGGGTCGATCCAAGAGCATCTAGAATCGCCAGACACTTCCAGCGGCAGCCTCCATCTAAATCCATGCTTTCCATTTCACAGACGGCCTTTACTTCAAAGGACTGAAGCCAGAGGTTCTCGTTGGGGTTGGTGTTTCCTGTGGTTGCTTCCGCTGGATGAGAGGGGATTACAGACTGGGCGATAAGGGTGACTATCTTATCGTTAATCTTCATGCTCATGTATGGGATAATCTTGATGCGGAGCATTCCTGTATTCCCAAAACCTCTAACAGGATTCTCAACGTTCAACTCAACTCCTCCTGCATTGCGTTTGACGTTACAATAGAAGTCAAACACTGTCCCTTCTTTAATACTCTGATCAATGATCTTCCTCAGGAAGTCTTGCAGAAGCTCTGGGCATAGGTAGCTGCCGATGAGGAAACGATCCCATGGACTTCTCCCCATGCTGTAGAAGTCAATATTGGTGCGCCTCACGCAGAAGTAGCCTGGCATATCTAGGATTGTATCAGCAGCATCAATGAACTCCCACATCTTGGGATCAAAAGCTATCGGGAGCATCAACCTGAACTCTTCTCCTTGCTTCAGAACCATCTTGTCAAAAGCTGCTGGTACTAGATCACCCTTAACAAGTCTCCGTTGATTCTTGACTAGATAGCTACTCAGACGTTCCCTCGTGTCCAAAACAAGATTTTGGATGACAAGGTTCTTGTCTGAAGGAAAAGAGATCTTTGTGTCGAAGTATTCCTGCAGCTCATCTATCAAGGACCCGGAAGGCTTCTTCTTTGGTTTTGATACTCCTCTAGGAGCATGAGAAGTTGGATTTGATTCTTCTCTTGGGAACTGCGAACTTGAGAATGAAGACGGGTAATCTTGTCTTCCTCCTTCATCTTTGAATGAATCTTCGCTACATCTCGATGTCATTGGAGTTTCTTTCTCTTTTTCTTCCTGTTGTGCTGCCCTGACAGCAGCATAGGTTCCCAAAGCAGCTGCCCCAAGTGCTGCACCAATCTTTAAGCCAGTCAAAAGCCATGAGCCTGATCCTCCATCGTCGTGCTTTCTGCCCCCTGATGCCATTGCTGCTCAGTCACTTCTAGTTCCTGTATTTGAAATAAAAAATCAGACATTAACGTTCTATCATCTCTAAAACAAATATTTACCTAAGATCATGAAGCTGTTCAAAGGAAGACAAATTTAAGAAGCAACTCTTATACTGTTTTAATTTTAATTCTTGTGATCCATGTTATGCATTGAGATACAATCCTACAGTTTATGTACTGATGTAGTATGATTCTGATTACTGCACACAGCACTCAGATTAATCTAAAATAAGACAAGTTTGTTTTCTAAAAGCCAATAACTGTCAAGTGTGACATGAGTGACAGTGCCAGGCAGTGTCAATGTCAATGTCGGTCACTGACTGGGTCAGTGTCACTACATCCATCCATGGAGGTGTAGAATTGTAATAGTATTCTACCATGTCTACTCCATGCTACGTATGACACCATAATGCCCCGCCCCCATATTACAATGTTTTGTTTGGCTATTTCTTAACTTTGCCACTGCAAATGCACTGCATGATGTGTCAACTATGATAGCTAGTTGGGTTCAAGCCCATGTAAAGCACCAACTAAACTCCTTTAGTCAACTGGAGTGACATAAAGTGCGGGCTGAAGTTCCCACCCCCCCCCCCCCTTGATAGGGCCTACAAATAATAGTACAATTCTACATACGTTGTTACTTGTACACAATACAAAATACAAGCAAATACTTTTAGTAGTGTAGGGTAAAAAAGGGGAAGGGGAGAATCAGAGGACTAGATTCCTTACCAAATTGTTCACGTCAATATTGCAGAATGTCAGTATAACTTTAAAGCCAGACGTGTCTTTTACATCGCCATCTGAGTAATTCGATCGGGATTTCCCAGATCGTGAGAATCTCGCAATAGACCTTATCGCAAATACCAATGCGCAAGCGCAAATACCAATGCGCAAGCGCAGACTGTTGAATGAGGTGCATTGTGGGATAGATATGCATCAAACTTTGCTACCAGCTAGACCACAATGCACCTAATTCCAAGCTTTACGCGCGCGCCCCGGTATTTGCGATAAGGGGTGGATTTCACAAAGGTAGTCCTAACTTAGGACTAGTCCTAGGCAATGCTAAGAGATAGGACCAGTCCTAAGTTAGGATGAGTCACTGGTCCTAACTTAGGACCAGTCCTATCTCTTAGCATTGCTTAGGACTAGTCCTAAGTTAGGACTACCTTTGTGAAATCTACCCAAGGTCTCATAGATCGGGATTTCCCAGATCGTGAGAATCTCGCAATGTCTAAAAATAAGTTCACGCCCTCTCGTGAAAAGTAACGTTCAAAGGTTGGGGGGGGGGGGGGCGCATTCTAGTTGAATTTCTCCATCCTTTTATTTAATATAAATCTCAAATTAGACTTATACTACATTGCATTCTATAAAAAGAATTAGGTACTATTGATGTGTACCATTTCCCTATATAAAAGGCTATTTTCATCATTGTTTTCATTATACTCAAAGCCCCGCCCCCGCCCAGGCCCTCATTAGATTTACAAGATGGCGGCCACTGGAGTGCTGCCGTTCGTTCGAGGAGTGGATTTGAGTCGGAACAACTTCAAAGTGAGTATATCTGAAAGTGTAATTAATTTATAGTTTGTTATTTTGTGCACCATATGAGGATATAACATGTCCAACAGTTTGCAATAACTAGCACTTTTCTCGATTTTTCAAAAACAAAACAAGGAAATTTCTCATTATTTTATTGCCTTACAATTTATTTCCGTGCACAAATAAGCCTATGGGAAGTCCGCGTATTTCCGACATGCGTACTTAACGTTTTTTCGTTTAAAAAGAGACAATGATGTTCCATCAAGACTTGACAATCACCCAAAACTATATCACACTGTCGAGGATGGTGAAGATATCCCTATCTTGTGAACAATTCAAATCAAAGATCATGTCATTGTCAGTCACTCCTCAATTTACCAAAAAAGGAATATCTCACTCACTCATTTGTAAATTGTACTTTATTAGGGCAGAATTTTTTTTTTTTTTTTTTTTATGTTTGTTGACTTGACTTTTATTGATAACATTTGCTAAATATTTTAAATATTTTTGGAGCACCTAATAAAATTGAGTAAATTAGACAAGTGTCTATGAGTTTTTATGACTAAATGTTTTATTATTATTGTTTATATTAACGAATGAAAAAATGGTGAAAGGATTACAGACATTTTCCCGATTATTTAACTCTGCAGTGTAACTGTAAATCATGAAAAGGAAAAGTTTCCAAATGGCGCCACCACTTTTTCATTTTATATGAAATAATATAGTATCTAATTTACCTCAATGAGCTGTCCCTTTTTGTAGAAACTAGACTAGTGAAAAAGTGGTGGTGCCATACACGTATGGAAAGTTATCCCATGAAAATTTCAAATGACCTCAGATTAAAAATTGTAAAATATTGCTGTTTTGACATGTTTTCAGCACAAGAAGATCTACATACAATGTATCTTGACATGGTTTTTGTAATGACCTTTGTTGTGTTTACTTATAGTTTAATGTTTTGGGAAAAGTTTCCTTATGGCGCCACAACACTTTTTCATTTGATATGAAATAATATAGTGTCTAAACTAATTTACCTCAACGAGATATCCCTTTTTGTAAAAATTAGCAAAAAGTGGTGGCGCCATTTGGAAAGTCCTCCATATTTTGTGGTAGGCCTAGTAACTCTTTGAAGACTTTATAATCTTTAATTAAAGATGTGTTCTTGTTATTTTCACTTCACAGTCTGATCTCTTTCCTGAGGATGTGGGGGACATGTCCAGTCTGCGCTGGTTGCGTCTCAATAAGACTCAATTGGAGATGCTTCCAGATGAGCTCTCTCAGCTCTCTAAACTGGTTAGTATGAAATTTGTTTACAAACATTGTATGTTGTCTTAATAGATTGATCCATTAAAGCTACGCCCCACATCGTATTGACCAATCACAACCCATTGCGCCACCCAAAAAAAGTCTGACATGCGTGCACGTATGCTTGCACTCGAGTTGTGCAGAATGGCATTGCATTGGAGAGGCTCATATCTTCTTGCTCACATGTGTGCCTCGGGCGGAGCCTAATGGCCATGGTGTGCCGGAATCTCAGATCATTTGGACTTACATGTACATGTGTGTACCTTCCATGAAGCCAAACGGTACAATGAGGTTTAAGGTTCAAGTCCTGCTCTAGTCAGTTATTCTTTGTTCAGCCCAAAGATACTGAAAGATTTATCCAGTCATTTTCCCTTGTGGACTGCTTGTGGATATTGCTTGATGTTTAAAATAAAAAAGTTGCATCCCTTCAAGGTGATCTCTCTGCTGCTGCTAAATAAATGCCTATAGATGTATTAAAGGGAAGGTACACATTTGGTAATTACTCAAAACTAACTGGTAAAAACTGACTTGGTAACAGGCATTGGAGAGCTGTCGATAGTATAAAACATTGTGGGAAACAACTCCCTCTGAAGTAGTTTTTGAGAAAGAGGTAATTTCTCACTTAAATAATAAAGGTTTTCTAGCCAGAAGTCTTTTATTCCTATTTGAAAGCACATGTCTTCGTCCACCGAGGATGTTTTTTCTTTGATCATTTTCTCGCAACTTTGATTACCCATTGAGCTCAAATTTTCACAGGCTTGTTATTTTATGCTTTTGATGGATACACCAAGTGGGAACACTGGTCATTGACAATTACCAAACGTGTACAGTGCCTTTAAATGCATGCCTGTAATATTTATGGTTTGTTTCTCATGGTGTGTTACTGTTAGGAACATCTTCACATGGCAAGGAATAAGTTGATCCAGATTCACGGTGACCTTCCAACCCTTCAGTGTTTACGAACCATCAACGTCAGACACAACAAGATACGCAATTCAGGGATCCCCAATGACATCTTTGGATTGGATGACATCACAGTCGTGGTGAGTCTTATACCAGTCTGTCATGAAGACCATAGTTTAAAGACTTGTACAACTTTATCATCATGGTGTCGTCTGTGCACGTACAGTACACAGGCAATGCTCAGTGGCTACATGTTGTCTGTTTTTAGTTTCCATTATTTGGCACGTTGAGTGGCTTGGTGAAGCACAATACCTTGGCCATAAGACCAGGCATGCAACTCTTCCGCGTTTCCGCGGAATTCCGCGTTTTTAAAAATATGATTAGCGCTAAAAAAAGACATTCCGCGGTTAGCGCGATCTTAAGACAGATACAACAATGCATCGTAACGCATGGTCTGGCCTCTGCCTCGGTATGCAATCCATTCTACTGCATGGTCAATCTAAAGCCCACAGCAAGCAACGCATACGTTTACACACTGCGTGCGGTCATTAATAGCCGTGTTTACGGTCGAAAAATCTGGAACAGTGGAACGCACCCCGTGGCGCGGGCGAGTTGTGTGCTAAACCAAGTTATTATACAGCCTTGAAATGAGTCTAAGGTCGTGTCTTCGTCTGGTCCCGCTGTTTTGCAATAGTATACACGTGTTGTACATGTATGTGTGTGTGAGTTAGTTACCAAACGTACATGTATACTGTGTGCTTGTCTCACACTGCGTTACGAAACAGTTGCATCTTCAAACGTCCGTCAAAATGACATCCAAAAGAAATTATATTTTAGAGCGGGACCGAGTGGTACCTGGCCAAATTAAAGCCATAGATAAAGGAGTAAAAAATACCTGGAAGTGGTTCTGGTTGGGAAAAAAAAGACGTAGATGGTAAACTGCTCTCCGAAACCGTCCGGAAAGTGGACAAGCCAGGAATGGCATATTGTGTGGTGTGCAAGAGGGAGATTTAACGACGGCAAGCGGGGACAAGTGGCTCGCACCGACCATTGTAAGGTGGCAAAGCATCGGGAGTTGATTAAGTTGAGGAAAAGTAACTATTGTTTCCCAGGTAGTTATGAAATTTGCAGAAAATTATTATTCCCCCCCCCAAAAAAAAAAAAAAAAAAAAGATTTTTTTTTTTTTTTTTTTTTTTCTATTTTGGAGGGGGGGAATAATAATTTTATGCAAATTTCATAATTATCTGGACAACAATAGTCAGTTTTCCTCAACTTAATTACGGTGCATACATAGGCAAGGTGTTTTTTCCATGTTATAAAACACTCCACTTTGTCTTACATGCTAACAATGAACCTAAGAGCATAAAAAACCTCAACACTTTTTAGGGTACCATTGTGGGTCTCGAAAAGTTTCCTCTTTTTTTTTCATCGGGCAGTTGCATGCCTGTAAGACACGGCTGATAATCTGCCATGGTATGCTAGAATTCTTACAGATTGTAAAGGGGTTAACCCTGTTTCATAAACATGTAGGTGGCATTGTTCCACAGCCCAAATCAGTTAAGTGTTGCCCTCACATTGACGAAGTGGCCAACTGACCTTGTGATATTGGGCGATTTCTCTTTTATAAAATGAAAAATACAGACAAATTAGTAGAGATTTGGTCAGTTTTTTGTTATGGTTACAAAATTATCACTGTTTTTTTTTCTTTGTACATGTTGTATCAGTAATAAGTTATCTTCTATTGTGATTTATTTCTGATTATGTCATCTAGGACTTCAGTTATAATCAATTGTCCGCAACGCCTGAGGAGTTGGAAAGAGCTAAATCATTACTGGTGCTGAACCTCAACCACAATAAGTAAGTCAATCTGCAGTAATTGGATCTGTCCTGGTCTGGACCCAATTTCCAAGAGCTGCTTAAAGCTCAAAAGGTAGCTAAGCATGACAAAATTATGCTTACTGGAGTAAGGTTATCAGCCAAACTATATCATGTCCCAACTTCAATTCTGCTTAGTAGAAATTTGTTAAGCAATTTTGTTTCTGCTTAAACAGCTCTATGAAGCTGGACTCTGCGACAAAGCTGCAGAGTCATAGTTGTGAAGGGTCTGATATTTTCAGCTCGCTATAATTATAATCTTATCTGTTAAGCAACTACAATTTCCACTTAATGAACATTCCATGGCCAAATGAGGGGATGCGACTTTCTATTTCAAATATCAAGTAAAAAGGGAAAATGTTTAGGTAGCTTTTTGATTTTAATGGGGTTGATGATGATGGGAGGGCGTAGTTTATCCTACACTAAATCGGGACTTGGTCTCAGCCCTCCACTCTTCTCTGTCCAGAATTAGGGTCCTTATCTCCCTTGTGTCACTTAGGCCAACATCCCGCCATAATGAATGTGGCTCGCCACTGTCCCCTTTGCGGTTCAATCAATTTTGCTACTGCCAGTCTTCAACCTGTGCCCTTTAGATTCACTAAGCCATCTAGCCCTTTACTAAACTCTAAGGATAAGAAGAAAGACGATGCATAAATTGCTTTGGAACTTTTTTTTATACAGCATCACCAGCATTCCCCAACAACTGTTCATCAACCTGACTGATCTAATCTACCTGAACATAAGTGACAATAAACTTGGTGAGTAACTGCCTTGGCTCTACATAAATATCTGAAGTTTTCCAGGCCTGGAGTTTCTACTTTGAGAGGGCAAGGCCATTTCATTTTACAAAGACACTTTGGGAAACTTTAAAGTCTATGGGAAATTTGGGGAGGGGTACCAAGGCCAAGACCAGGGGCCACAGACTATGGCCTCCGTGGCCCTTGTGTAATTCCACGCCTGGTTTTCTCACAATTGGAATGGAATCGATCAAAACCATTTAGATGATGGTGAATGGTCAAAAAGTAGGAGGGTTAAAGTTATCTCAAAATAAGACAAAGTCCTCTTAAAGACAGACACTGGACACTATTGGTAATTGTCAAAGACCAGTGTTCACACTTGGTCAATCTGAACACATGCATAAAATAACAAACCTGTGGAAATTTGAGCTCAATTGGTCGTCGAAGTTGCAAGAGAATAATGGAAGAAAAAACGCCCTTTCCGCACAAGTTGTGTGCTCTTAGGTGCTTGGTTTCGAGACCTCAAAATCTTATTCTGAGTTCTCAAAATCAAATTCAAATACTTTAGTTAGAAAGTACTTCTTTTTCAACAACTAGTTACTAAGAGAGATCCTTTTCTCACAACGTTTTATACTATCAACAGCTCTCCATTGATCATAAACAAGTATTTGAGCTCAATTGGTCGTCGAAGTTGGGAGATAATAATGAAAGAAGAAAAAACCCTTATCACACAAAGTTTTGTGTGTTTAGATGGTTGATTTCGAGACCTCAAGTTCTAAATCGGAGGTCAAATTCGTGGAAAATTGCTTCTTTTTCAAAAACCATGTCACTTCAGAGGGAGCCGTTTCTCACAATGTTTTGTACCATCAACATCTCCCCATTACTCTTCACCAAGTTAAGTTTTATGCTAATAATTATTTTGAGTAATTACCAATAGTGTCCACTGCCTTTAAATAAGGCAAGTTACTTTTGTAATTTTAAAAACAGATGACTCTATCAGGTTGATTGAGTGTTATAGTTCACTGGACCCAAGCTCTTGTGTTGTCAGCACCAGAGTGAGGGTTCGAATCTCAGTCATGACACTTACCCTTGAGCAAGGCACTTAATAATAATTGCCTCGTAAAAAGTCGGGACGGTTGTGCATTCTGCTCTACCAGTGAGGCTCCTTGTGGATAATACCCATGCCTACATCCTTACAGACTGTGAAGGGGGAACCCTTTTTCAGTCCCAAGAGTAGATGGCAGCCTTCCCCAGGGGGCAGTTGATTTGGGTCAAAAGCCCCAAAATCAATTTAATAAAGCCCTTGAAGTGGCTGTCCTGCCTTGTGACGTTAGGTGGTATCTCATAAAAACAAGTGTACTTTGTTATTTTGTTTTGTTTTAAATGTTGTAATATTATTTTGTTTCCCATAGATTCATTACCACCACAAATGAGACGACTTGGTAACCTACAGACACTGATCTTAAATAATAACCCACTCCTTCATGCCCAGCTCAGGTGAGTTTGTTCATGAATTATTCAGTAACTCTGTTCTGCCCTTTAACCTCTTCAATGCATTTCTGTGTCGGACTACTACTTTTGCTTAGTGGATCGAGGGAACTTCTCGTTTTTTAACTTCACCACCAACTCACTTATTGTTCTTTTCCGCAGGCAACTCACTTCCTTAACGCAGCTCCAGACCCTCCAACTACGCAACACCCAACGCAATCTGAACAACATCCCGCCCCAGCTCGATGTACTGACCAACCTTACCGATGTAGACTTATCCTACAATGAAATCAGTAAAGTGCCAGAGGGCCTGTACAAACTGAGCTCACTCAAGAGGTTGAACCTCAGCAGTAACTGCATTACTGAGATGGATATAACTATGGGTGAGTACCTCAAGATGCGTTGGATGTTGTGGTTTGATCACAGGTCTTGAAAATAATGCTGGACCAGAGGCCCGAGTGGTTTAGGGTTGGACCAATAAGTTCAGAAACAGAGACACTGGAACACAGGCTCGGAGCCAGTTGTTTTAGTGCCGGGCCTGTAGACTCATAAATGAACAAGTCAAGCGGTCTTGTGATTTTCAGTTGAATAATAAACCCTCTTTGTGTAATATCTTAAAATGTTTCAAAATTTGCGCAGGATAGCTAGGGAGCATTTGTTGAACACTGCCTGATCTTTGTCATTCACGTTGCTCCATCAGAACCCCTGGAAGTGTAGCTTTGTGCACTTCCATTTTCGGGGTTGGTGGCTAGAGGTATTGATACAGGGTGCTGCCCATAGTAGTTTCTGTCAGTTTCGTGTCTGAGCCTAACAATTTTTATCTATGTGTGTATGGGCAGTCTTTAGTTCACAAATTGCCTGCACGCATTTTCAAAGATTGTGCCCAACAACATTTGTAGCAATACTTGTATGGTGTGCAAACTTTTTTTCTCTTTTTCCCCTTGTGTATAGACACATGGGTGAACCTTCAGACCTTGAACTTGGGCCGTAACAAGCTAACCTCCTTACCAGCCGCTCTGTGCAAGTTGATCAGCCTGAAGCGTTTGTACATCAGCAGTAACCAGATAGACTTTGATGGAATACCGATCGGCATTGGCAAGATGATCAGTCTGGAGCAGTTTGTGGCTGCAAATAACAATCTGGAGTCTATACCAGAAGGGTTGTGTAGGTTAGTGTAATACTCTGGTTGTCATCCCTTGGAAATTAAAAGTATAAATAATTAATAAGAACAATTATTTACAATAATATTACGTAGTAATAATAATACTAAACCAGTTTTTGTATAGCGCTTTTCACACATGGAGGGCGTCTCAAAGCGCTTTCAACACAACATTATTACCCCTGGTCACGTAGTTCTTAAATAGTGTGCACATCTGATTGGGATCTCACAGCACCCAAAATATTTTACTGCTGATTGCTCAAATCCGCCACACTGTAAAGCTCAAGGTGCCTGAACATTATTATACTTTTATCCTATTAGGTATGTAGAGCTACGTTTTTGAATGTGTCCTGTTCCTTTACATAGCACTAGATAATGGTTTACAAATTGCTGTGATACACTATGCAGCCAGTCAAACCATTCCAGGGGAACCCCTTTGCTCAGCATTTTGTGTACTTGGTTCTTTTATGTGCGTTACACAACACACGGGACCTACAGCTTTACATCCCATCCCAAGGATGCAGCATTATTGGTTAAGTGTCTTGATTATTGGTTCTTTTAGATGTCCGAAGATCAAGAAGTTGATCCTGACCAAGAATAGACTCCTGACCCTCCCAGAAGCCATCCATCTTATCACAGATCTTGAGGTAAGAAAAAATGTTTTGTTTTGCTCAATCATAATTATTTAGTCAGTTTCCCCTGTGGTTTATTCGTTGATATTTGAATTAAAGTCACTCCCCCTAAAGGGGACCCCTTTGCTGCCACTTCCCAGGTTTTATCTTATAATTTGGTGTGATTCTCGCAGCTGTTTCACGAAACTTTACGCAAATACCTAAGTCTACTTGCACATCTTTTATGTTGTAAGTTGCGCCATAAACATTGCAGAAGTGAACTTACGCAGTTGCAGAAAGTTTCATGAAATTGGCTGCAGTCTATATTGGAACTAGAGGTTGAAGGGCTTTTGACTGGCACCTCCGAACAAAGATATTGACAACATTTTGAGACCGGCAAAAATATGGAGACCCCGTACAACACTCAGTTAGCTCAGTTGGAAAAGCACCGGCACATTAATCTGGAGGCTGCCAGTTCAAATCCCACCTTAGCTTATTATTTTTTGTTCAACATAAGTTTCCTGTGTGGTTTATTACTTTTCTACTCTTACAAACCTCTGCCTGGTTTACCAACTCGGCACCATCCATGGGTCCAATTTCAAAGAGCTTTTTAAAGGCATTGGACACTATTGGTAATTACTCCAAATAATTATTAGCATAAAACTTCATTTGGTAATGAGTAATGGGGAGAAGTTGATGGTATAAAACATTGTGAGAAACGCCTCCCTCTAAAGTAACATAGTTTTAGAGAAAGAAGTAATTTTTCATGAATTTGATTTCGAGACCTCAAGTTTAGAACTTGAGGTCTCGAAATCAAGCATCTGAAAGCACACAACTTTGTGTGACACGGGTGTTTTTTTCTTTTATAGTTATCTTGCAACTCCGACGACCAATCGATCTCAAATGTTCACAGGTTTGTTATTTTGTGCATATGTTGAGATACACCAAGAGAGAAGACTGGTCTTTGACAATAACCAATAGTGTCAACTGTCTTTAAGCACAAAAAGTAGCTAAGCACAACAAAATTATGCTTACAAGAATTAGGTCACCAGCCAAAACGCCAATCCACATGTACAATCTGTGACTGGTATTCGGCATATTTTTGCTTTGACCTTTATGGTAGGTCCTTGACGTGAGAGACAACCCTAACCTTGTGATGCCTCCTAAACCACGCGCTATGCAGAAGGGTAGCGGAGCCGAGTTCTACAATATTGACTTTTCATTGAGTCATCAGCTGAGACTCGTTGGAGCTTTACCACCAACCCCTGGAGGTGGCTCACCATGTAAGTCCACCTCTCATCCCGTTGTGTTTGTTTCCCTACATAATTTTGTTAACCCCCCCCCAAAAAAAAAAAAATAAAAAAAATGAAAAAAATAAAAAAATAATTATTATTTAAAACCAATTAGATCGCCCCAGATTGAGGAGCGGAGCTTTTACAAACAAATTTTAGACAAAGTAAAACGTTGGTATATTATTAGGTTAAACTCTTACACCGTTGTGTGTAAAGCACTGTATACTCAGTACTAGTGAATCGTGGTTGAACTGATTAGAGCGCTGGATTCAAGGCTCTGGTGTTCTTTTTACCCGAGTGTTGGTTTGAGTCCTGGTTGAGACACTTGTCATATCACTCGGGTGGGATTTGAATCAAAGACCATTGCCATTCAAGAGCAGATGTCTTTCTCTCACCAAAACCCCACCTTTTCTTTGTTTTATTTGCTGTCTCCAGCATCTAAGGATCCCTTGGCTCGTAAGCTGAGGCTTAGACGTCGCAGACAGGAGAGTTTAACGCAAGGCAAAGACCAAGAGGGACAAGCCAAAGTCTTGAAGGTAAACAAGTTTAACATTCTTCAGTCACTCTATTGACCCAGTTCATATGACGTCACAGTCACACTCTCAAAAAGGAGGCAGATCATTAGACAATAGCTGTTCTCTGTGCATTAAAAAACGTGCGCATAACCTCATCGTACCTGTAGCATTTCGCGTGATGCAAGGGGGAGCTATTGATTTCTTACACATTACAGAACGCGCCTCCGATTAATAAGCGTAGTTTTGGGTGTCAAATTTCTTTTGTGCATGTTTGTATACGATTTTGACACCCAGGATAGGCACATGTGAGTATGCTGCACGTATTTGAAGGGGTCTATTGACACAAGCGTTGTGAGAAAACATACCCTCACTCATGCATTGTGGCCAAAGAATCTTTCAATAGTATGACCGTTTGGAATTTCAAATCCGTTTTCATCTTACAAAGCCTCCTTAAGGACACTTCCGTTGGAGAATCTTAAAGTCTATGGGTTACCTTTGAAGGGGCACGAAGGCCAAGACTTGGGGCAATAGAGACCGTGGCCCCCAGGGCAATTAAATAATTCCAGGCCCGGTATGAAGAGTAGCTGTGGACACAGAAGATTTTAGGTGCCTGGCCCTCTCTAATAAATGTATTTAACCAACGACTTGAGATTAACTTGGCCTTTTTGAAATTTTTATTCAGGGCATGAGTGATTTAGCCAAAGAGAAAAATGAAGGGAAGACTGCAGGAACAGATGAACAAGAAGAAGTCAAGTAAGTATTCACCATTATCAAGAAGTTCCAACAAGAAGTTCCAACTCTCCCTGATTCTGCAGAAACTTCCCTGAATGCAAACCAATCTGTCCATGTTCTGATGAACAAGTTTGAAAATCTCACTGTTTATGGCAACTTTTTCCCTATTTTATCAAATAGTATTCTTAATGACTCTCTCAATGTTGTAAAAACAAATTTCTTAAAGCTGTTAAGCAGAAAATACTGCTTAGTGAAAAATTATTTGGGTACCAATTGCAACCATCAACACTGTGGAATGTCGGCTGGTAAGAAATTTCTGCTAAGTAAGATTTTTCTGTGCTTTTCAAGTTTGTTTTGTGTTTCGGTCTGAGGTGGGATTTGAACACGAACTGGGAGTCCACAGAGGTAAAACATAGAGAAAAGCCAACCAATCTGGGGTGGATTTCACAAAGAGTAAAGACTGGTCTTATCTGGAGTTAGGACAAGTTACTCGTCCTAACTTAGGACTAGCTTTAAGTTTTTTAGTATGTCCTATAGGCTGGGACTAGTCCTAACTCTTTGTGAAATCAACCCCAGATCCCTTGTGTACAATTAACACTCCTAATTGGTCATTTTTACTAGGCCTAAGAGTTGGCTGGATGCATTGGAGAAACCTCAGTTAGACTATAGTGATTTCTTCCCTGAGGACATCGGTAGTGACGAGGGACTCTGTATCTGGCAGATTGAGAACTTTGTACCACTAATGATTGATGAAGGTACGTTTCACACACATGGTTATAAGAGTGGCGTGTCGTGGCCAAGCCGATGAGAATAACGGACTCAAACTCTTGTGTGTTTCTGATCAGCAGTGTGGATTTGAGTCCTGGTCCTGACACTTGTGTCCTTACAAGGCATGGGCACCTTTGGTAATATTGCCGAACACCAGAATTCTCACTTTGTGTATCCCAACATGTATGCATAAAATGTCAAATTTTTGGAAATTCGGACTCTGTTGGTCATCGAAGTTGCAAGAGTATAGAGAAGAAAAAACACCCCTGTTGCACAAATCTGTGTGCTTTCAGATGCCAATAAAAGGCTTCAGGCCTGAAGTAATTTAATATTTGAGTGAGAAATTACCTCTTTCTCAAAAACTGTGTTACTACAGAGGGAGCTGTTTCTCACAATGTTTTATACTATCAACAGCTCTCTATTGCTCGTTACCAAGTAAGTTTTTATCCTACCCACTATTTTGAGTAATTACCAATAGTGTAAAGTACCTTTAACCTTGTTGCTGCGTCCTTGGGAAGGGTATATGCAGTTGATTTGTCATTTGTCACCCTGATTGTGTATTTATTTATGTTTTTCTGGCAGCAATGCATGGCAAGTTCTACGAAGCAGATTGCTACATCATCCTTCATGTAAGTGACGTACCTGGCTACTACTCTAAACATTCTCGATATATTTGACAGATTTTAAATGTTTTGTTTTTAAGTTCACGTGTTGAAATATTTAACAAGATTTTTTCATAATGAATGTCACGTAACCCTACATGTTTGCATATTCCATTTGCACTTGTGAGATAACAAATATTTTTTCTTTACTATTTTCTTTGTACAGACATACTTTGATGACAGTGATAACTTACAATGGCAGATCTTTTACTGGATTGGTAATACAGCAACGGTAAGAACTCATATCCGGATTGATTATTGCAGTGCTATCCTAGCTGGGGTCGATCTTACAAAGAGTTAGTATTAGGTCTAAGAGATATCAAAAACTTATATCTAGTCTTAAGTTCGTCCTAAGCCGAGATAAGACTAGGTTGAACTCTCTGTGAAATCCACCCCTGGTCTCAATGCCATCACTCCTTCCCCCTTATACCAAAAAAGTATGAGCATATCACCCCAGCTCTAATGCAGCTTCATTAGCTTCCTGTTAAATATTGTGTTATTTTTTAAAAATGCTTAAACTGTCTTTGCCCTATGTATCTATATGATCTTGTTGCTGTTAGGTCTTGTTGCCGTTACTCTGTTAATCCGCCCCAGTCCGGGCAGGTAGATACACACATGGTGTTCCGCAAACCAATAAAGTTTGTGTCTAACTTTAGTTCCCTGTAGTAGTTTGATGTATTCCTAAACATTTATAATTTGCAGCTTGACAAGAAGGCATGCTCAGCCATCCACGCTGTGAATCTCCGCAACTTGCTCTGCACCAAGACACGAACGATCCGCGAGGAAATGGAAGATGAAAGCCCAGAGTTTCTCGTTCTCTTCGACAACAACATCTCCTACATAGAGGGCGGTACAGCCAGTGGGTTCTATAGTGTTGAGGATAGCGATCACGTTGTGCGCATGTACAGAGTGTCTGGGACCCAGAGTCTGCACCTTGAAGCAGTAAGTTAGTTTCAAAGCTTTTTGGGGCCTGACTGAACTGTATTTAGTGTAATTCCGGCGACTGTTCACACTCACCATGTTGATGGGCAATAGGTTTATGTGTAAACGCTGCGTCTCTTAAAATGCGCACTTCACTGAATAATGCACAATGACATTGCCCACCAGCATGGCGCATTCAAGATTATTCTGATGAAGAACATGATCAAACTCGCAGAGTCAGTGCCTTGAAATGGGTACCAGTTATAGGCTGAGGTTACAGTGTGTTGACTGATTTGTATCATTATCTCTATGTTTAGGTTACCATGGAACCTGAGCAGCTGGATCCATTTTATGTCTTCATTCTGGATCTGGGACCAAGGATTCTCATCTGGTATGGAGCACGCTGTAAATCAATCACCAGATCCAAAGCAAGGTCAGTATAAATTAGGGCTCAGACTATTTGTTTTGGAATCAAATATTTTCATTTTCAGGTCTGAGATTTGTTATGACTTTTTCTGAGTTAAGATTTTTTCTTTATAATTATTCTTTTGACCTTTAGTTTTCTCGAAGACACAAGCTTGGTAGTTTGCATTATTTTTATGAGTAGGAAGTCTGTAATTCTATTACTATAACACCCAGGAAGTTAAGGAGCTTTGGATATTAAAGGCAGTGGACACTATTGGTAATTACTCAAAATAATTATTAGCATAAAACCTTTCTTTGTGACGAGTAATGGGGAGAGGTTGATGGTATATAACATTGTGAGAAATGGCTCCCTCTGAAGCGCCATAGTTTTCGAGAAAGAAGTAAGTTTCCACGAATTTGATTTTGAGACCTCAGATTTAGAACTTGAGGTCTCGAAATCAACCATCTAAACGCACACAACTTCGTAACTTCTTTCATTATTATCTCGCAAGTTCGATGAGCGATTGAGCTCAAATTTGCACAGGTTTGTTATTTTATGCATATGTTGAGATACACCAACTGTGAAGGCTAGTGTTTGACAATTACCAATAGTGTCCACTGCCTTTAATCATATAGAGACCATTAATTTATGTTTACTGATCACCATCTGCCCAAACATTGTCTTGTTGATTTTTTGCACTGCTATTTTCAGGTAAAGTGCCATGGAAAATTATAAGAAACATATATACATGGTTTTGTTTTTTGAGTTTGTGTCTATGTTTACACAGGAAACATTAAATACCCTCTCGTTTGAGCAAAAGTTCGTTCAAATATTGCGGCTGTTTGCGGCCGCTTTGGGCATTTTGGTTGAAGCCGCTTGACAACACTATGGTCTCTAAAGAGTTGAAGAGAAAACTTACTACCCGTTGTCCACTACATGTATTTGTTTTACATGTATGTGTGAAATCAAATCTCTTACTATTATTTTTTTTTTTCCCTGTGTATTTCAATATTAGGCTTCTAGCAGAGAAGATTAATAAGATGGAACGTAAGAACAACTCTACCATCACCGTGATGGTCCAAGGGGAAGAGACGGAAGAGTTCTGGGAAGATCTAGACGGAGTGCAGGATGACTTTGTCATTAGGGTAAGGATCTTGATCAGTCTCTTTCCTGTTCTTCTGACTTTCTGAAGACATCAGGGCCAATTGTTATGGCTCTTTTTAACCCCAGAATTCTGTGCTTACGATTACATTCCCTGCTAACTCTGCAAGTGCCAAATTTCCTAACAAATTTCCTGCTTGAAATAATGTTGCATGAAGTAAGCGTGGAATATCCTGCTTCTATCCTGTGCCGAGTTTTTGCTTTCGGTATAAAAAGCAGAGCCATGAAATTGGTCCCAGGTTAGTTGTCGTTGTTCTGAGCAAGCATACATCCCTAAGAGCACTGAATTTACTAACACCTAGTGTCCTAAAAAGTCTCCCATTGTGTTATCAATTTAATTTACCTATCACTTCTGATGAGGTTTGTCAAGATCATTATGTACATGATCACAGTTGCAATAATTTGTATTGACTGATTGGTTTCTGGTTACAGCCTTGGGTGGGTGATTTTGTCCCAGAGAAGCCTAAGCTATACAAGGTTGGTCTTGGAATGGGCTACTTGGAGCTTCCTCAGGGTGAGTTTCTGCTTTCTTTTATAGGACTTTTAAAATGGACTAATTGCTTAATAGTTAAAGAATTTGACAATGTATATTTGATATGTGATACTTTCTGCTATATACTTAAAGACAATGGAAACTATTGGTAATTGTCAAAGACCAGTCGTCTCACTTGGTGTATCTCAACATACATAAAATAACAAACCTGTGGAAATTGGACTAATGGGCTAATGGACTAATTGCTTAACAGTTAAAGAATTTGACAATGTATATATTATGATATGTGATACTGTAGTTTCTGCTATATACTTGAAGACACTGGAAACTATTGGTAATTGTCAAAGACCAGCCCTGTCACTTGGTGTATCTCAACATATGCATAAAATAACAAACCTGTGTTTAAGCTCAATCGGGTGTCTAAGGTGCAGGAGAAGAATGGAAGAAAAAACGCCCTTGCCACACAAGTTGTGTGCTTTCAGATGCTTGGTTTCGAGACCTCAAATTCTGATTCCGAGGTCTCAAAATCAAATTCAAATATTTTAGTGAGAAATTACTTCATTCTCAATAACTACGTTACTTCAGAGGGAGCTGTTTCTCACAGTGTTTTACCCTATCAACAGCTCTTCACTGAGCGTTAACAAGTAAGTTTTTATGCTAACAATTTTTTGAGTGATTATCGAGAGTGTCCAGTGCCTTAAAGGGTCTATGTAACACAAAACATAATGTCCACAGATATACATTAAACTTACACAGTTTGAAGATTATGATAGTAGAAAGCTTCCCTTGAAATTTTACTTACTGAGGTGCTGTAGTTTTTAAGAATTGTCTCAGCTTTAGCATGTTAAAACGTATTAACCAGTTATGTTTTGGTTACGCTATAATATCATAACTGGTTATTGGGATTTTACATGCTAAAACAAATTTCGTCTTCCTGAGACGAAAATTATTTTCTGACTTGTTTTACTAATTTCTCAAAAACTACAGAACCTCAGTTAGTAATATTTGAAGGGAAGTTTCCCACTATCATTATCTTCAAACCCTGTAAGTTTAATGTAAATCTGTGGACATTTTGAAAAAGTACCTGAATCCTTTAAAGTAGAATTTGGTATCTACTCAAAGCTTTGTGACTGCTCGTTACTGTTTGGTGAAGTGATTATGTGTCATCATCGCTTGTTATTTACAGTTGAGCTACCAAAGGGAAAGCTCATTCAGTCTCTGCTAGACACCAAGAATGTTTACATCTTAGACTGTACTGCTGACGTCTTTGTGTGGTAAGTCAACACTTCAGAGTTCAACGGGGCAAAAAGGCCTTTGAAGTATTAAGGTTTAATGTAGATGATTTATCGCATGATAGCATAATAATAATAATAACAGTAATTTATAAAGCGCCAAATTGCGAAAGGATACAAGGCGCTGAAGAAAGAAGGGGAAAAGACGTAACAAAGACAAAGATGACCAGCTACGAAGAGGGAAAAAGGTGGGTTTTGAGAGCATGTTTGAAGGCTGTGACACTGTTGGAGTTTCTGGGCCATGCTTGTCATGTGCCTGTAGGTGCCTCATGTTTGTAAAATTTATTTATTTATTTTTAGGATTGGTCGTAAGTCGACTCGACTGGTCCGAGCAGCAGCGTTGAAGTTATCCCAGGAACTGTGTAGTATTATTCATCGTCCCAGTTGTGCAAGCGTCATCAGAGTCCTAGAAGGGTAAGTCATTATTGTAATAACAGGCATTTATGGTGCGCCCTCATATTGGGTTCCACAGCACTTTACAACAAACAATGCAAATTTGTTTCTACCCTTACCTAGAGCAAGTTCGAACAAGGGACTAAACTTGACTATTGGCGACCATTGGGCCATTTTGCCTGGTACACAGGACGTATTTCATGCATAGGTAACCATTGAATATTGCTTAGTGGTTGACAAATGGTCGCTGATCGAACTTGCCCATGGATGTATATTTAGCACTGTATACCCCATTCTGTGAAAAAATCCACAGGCATAACACTTGGGTGGGATTCAAACCCACGAGCTTTGCATTGCTAGAGCAGATGTCTTCCAACTAGACCACTGAGCTAGCCCAGTGGCTAGAGGCAGTTCGGATCCTACCTGTTAGCAAAGGGTAACGCAACGATTAATGTTAAATAAATAGATATATAAGGGGACAAATAATGGGACAAGGCAGTTGGTCCTTAGCAATCAACTGTTGAATAGGAACAGTTTCAGGTGTGTCTAAAAAAAGAAATTGTGACTGAGCAGAATGGATCTGATGAGGGAGACAGTTCCAAAGGCAAGGGCCATGTCCGTCAAATGCATGATTGCTAGCAGGAGAATGCGCCTTCTAAACCACCAGGAGTGTACTGTCTAGGGAGCTTGGCAGCACCTGTTGTGGAAGGAATGGTAGAGGGATGCCATCAATCGTTGGGCCGACAAAAGATGCGCTTGTGGACAATCAATTTTAAGATTAATCCATGGTGTTGCTGCAGATCTATGGTTACTGCAGCTCGTTGTTTGCATTTCTTATTTGAATTTGAATATTCATGGCACATCTAACTTGAGTTATAAAGCATGCTATTGTTTCACTGGGATTTTTTTCTTGCAAATGACTGATGCTACAACGAAAACAGGTTAAACATGTCCCTGCTCTGCTTAGCATCTCAGCTAACATGGTTAGATAAATGCTTAACTCCTTGTTTCTGCTAACTGGAGTAAACACCTTTTGATAATAAATGTATGGAGTATTCTTGATTTTGAAGGGCCATGTCACTCGGAGGCAATTGACAGGCTACCGTTTCCTGGCAATCTACAAGAAGACCGAACTTCCACTTGTTAATTTCCACATAACTTTCTTGGTAACAGTGTAAGGAAAATATTGTTGATAACCAAGAGGGCTTCTTTTGCACGCAGTGCAGTTGTTTGCCTCCAAAATGCCCGTAAAAGTTGCCCTGTGTGACAAGGCCTCAGCCCTTTTACTCAATAAATTATGTGATTTTTGTCCAAGGTACAAATATCATTTCTGTACACGTATGACTTTAAGATTATCTTAATTCACTATTCTAGAACCCCTCATAGTCATGAGGTGTATGCATCCTCTATAGCTAACTGGTTAGCTGTGCTATGAAATATTCCTTTTCCAGTTTGAAGTTTTCTGCATCAACCCATTTGAGCCCTTTTCACACTGTAGCTCTTATTCCCATGAAACACAGCCCTGGGGAGGCCCCAAGACGTTTTTTACCCCACAGTTATACCCTGGCTTACTTTCACACTGTGTCCCTATTCTAACGAGTTCTAGTTGTACATTTCAAGAACACCTGGGGATTTATCGCTTATCCCTACTCCAGAGCAGGGATGGCAGTTTGCTGGGTTATGCCCTCCGGGGCAGACCAGGGGCCGACCAGGGTGAAATCGATCATAGTGTGAAAAAGCCGACAGTTATTCCCCAAGGAAAACCCCAGGGAATAGAATAGTGTGAAAGGGGGTTACTAAAGCTTGGTTTTGTTCTTACAGCATTGTTTTGTGTCTTGCAATCCTGTGGGTTGTACCATTCTCTAACCCCTCCCCCTTCAGGTATGAACTTTATATATTCAAGCAACATTTCTCAACCTGGGATGATCTATTAGCTGTTGACTACACACGCACTGCAGAGATGGTGCTCAAATCTATGATAGAAAGAATGCGGTAAGCCCTACCCTCCCTCAGAAGCAACACCCCCACCATATAGCAATGGATCCAACCACTGAGAATCTGTACCTGATTGGCTGGAGAATGACAAAGGGGGAGGCGATTTGCTTGTGCATGCATAATTAATGATTAACATACTATGTTTTTTTATGCAGATGTGGGTTGTAAAACTGGGAGGAGTTCTCCCATTGCATGCATATTTAATTGTTAATGTTTGATGTGTCTTTATGCAGATTGTGATCGTGGAAGTCAAGAGAGTTCTTTCCATTGCATGCAAAAACTAATACTCTGCTTTTTTATGCAGATTTGGAATGGTCTAATTTTAAAAACAGTTTGTCCATTAATAGATTAATTATAAGTGTGATTTGTTGATTGAGTGTTGAGTGATTGATTAGTGAATTGATTTATGTGGTTATTGATAAATTGATCAAATTGATCAATCAATCGGTTGACTGATTGGTTGGTTAGTTGATTGATTATATTGACTGAATTTATTGAATTGATTGATTGATTTGCTGATTGACTGATCAATCAATTGATTGATTGGATGGTGATTGATCGATTGGTTGAATGGTTGTTTGTTTGAACATTGACTGACTGACTGATTGATTGATTGATTGATTGATTGATTGATTGACTGAACTATCTATCAATCAATTAAAGGAGCTTGATCCATCAATTGATTGCATTAATTTGGTTCATACATGTAGGTTGTTCAATCTTATCATTTTTAAATTCAACATTGTTGGTTTTTATTATGCGACTAATATTGACATGTTTAAATAAAATTAAAGTTTGTACATTTTTGTTTGGAATTGTTGGAGAAACAGCTCAGAAGAAGCTGAGGTTTCTAGATACAAATTTGCATCTGATTTAAAATAACAAAGCTGTTTGTTTTCATCTTTATTTTGGGTGCTCCAATGCGTGCACAACAGAAATAACATACATGTATTGCTTGCCCAGGTTTATCTTAAGAATTGATAAAAGTGGATGCCATTTTGACCTGGCATGAAAGAATCATATTCCATATCATAAGTTTCCTTCCTGACTAATTTTTTAACCAGATTAATATTGATGTTGGTTTTTACATTTGTGCGTAACTAAAAGATTTTTATGAAGTGATGTGAGTCAGATTGTGTATACTAAACCAATATAGTATTTTGATTAGTAAAGCTCACGCTACAGCGACTACATCGGAAAAAAATTCATCTACTTTAGGTGATCCGTGATCCCCTTACAATGCCCTTTCCAGGTTGTATCATAAACTTAAGTGTGATCCCTGGCTTGAGGCAGTGTACAGTTGTATTATTATTGTATGATTTCTGACTGGTGCTCTCCAAACATTATTTACAAATAAGAGACCTCCAATATAGGGCTTTTTAGCTCAGTTGGTGAACACTACCATCACGTATACCTTGTGGTCTCAGGATCAAATCCTGCTCTAATCAATTTGTCGTAAATCATCCCCCCAAAAATTATTTATAAAATACACAGCCTTTTTACCTAGTGGTTTAATTCTAGATACATAGAAGATAAGCTAAAACTTCATACTAAAATAAATTTCAGCAATCCCTCTGATGTTTCTGGTCAGCAGAGCGTGGGTACGAGTCCTGTTCTTGGCGCTTGTGTCATTGAGCAAGATACTCAACCTTGTAAACCCTTAGGTCCCTATAAGGTGCTACATAAATTGGTCTTATAATTCATAAACTTAAAAACCTTAAAAGGTGTTGCTCTTTGTTCAAACGACTAACTGCTGGATACGTGGGCTACATAAGTCTTCAATTATTTTTATGATTACTATCAGTATTTGTACCCATTATTTATTCAACAGAACTGAGAGCCAAGTGTTTGATTACTATCAGTATTTGTACCCATTATTTATTCAACAGAACTGAGAGCCAAGTGTTTAAGTCTAAGTTCCCAGGATGGGATGACGTCTTGGCTGTTGACTACACACGTCGTGCAGAAGCATTCATCAAGAAAGCAACCATACAAAAGGTATTCATTCCTGCCTTCTACTTTTAAGTGTAGAGCTGTTGTCATCACTAAATTATTCAAGGTAGCACAACTTATTATTGGGTATACAGGGTAACTTGAATGGCCATTATTTACATTGGTACATGTAGCTCTAGAGGGGACCAAGGGTTAGACAACAAGGTACCAAATTAGTCGAAGGAAACATCAACTCTGGTGTTGTCAGCAGTAGAGTTTGGGTTCGAATCCCAGTCATGACACATGTGCCCTTGAGCAAAGCACTTGACAATACTTGCTTTGTAAATTGTTTGGAAGGTATTGTATTCTGCTCTATCAGCCAGGCTCTTGGTGGATAATACCCATACCTACATCCTAATGGACTGTTAAGAGGGTAACCCTGTTTCAGCCCCAGGTGTAGGTGACAACATGCCCCTGGTGACAGTTTATTTGGGTAGACAGCCCAAATCACCTTGAAGTGGCCTTGTGATAGCGGTATCTCTGAAATTCACACTTAGTGAATCAAGACTATTGCTCGAACTTGACTGTAGTGACTCCACTACAACTCTAGCCATCGACTTATTTAGCTTTAATCATATCTAATAATAACAACACCTCGAATTTTTGCACTGTTACTTTTACGTTAAGATGATACTTTAATTTGATTGATAGGATGCAGATGACAAGGATGAAATGAAGACGGACCTGTCAGCGTTGTTTATGCCCAGACAGCCTCCAATGGCAAGCGCAGAAGTAGTAAGTGCTTATTTAAAGTCTTGAACATTAGGACTTATTAATAAAATTGATACCAAAACTTGTAATGTCAATAATTATAACTAAGGCTGATAGGTCAGGTGTGGGACTCAAGCTTCCGGAGCCTTTGTACAAAGTCCTACCAGTCAAACACATGAAGACCTACATGTATGTTGAAGTCCAACAGCAACTAAAAGACTTACAACAACACAAAGTCTAAAAATAAGGACAACCTCTTAACCATTAACTTCTTGATTGAGTAAGAATTTGAATTTGATGTGGCCCTCTCTTGTTTTTTTCTTCTTTCCAACAGGAGCAATTGATGGATGATTGGAACGAGGATCTGGATGGAATGGAGTCATTCGTCTTGGAGGGCAAGAAGTTTGTTCGACTGCCAGACAAAGAAATAGGTATAGCTAGTTCATGATGGGATGTACAATTGTTTTGTAGCAGCAACTAGTTTTGTAGCTATGTTTGTTTTCTGTCGCTTATGAAAAGGTTCAGTCATTATTTTAGAAACTGATGTTTTTCCCATATAGACTTTTTTCAAGTAAAACAAATTATTGATGCCTACATGTCCACCATCAACATGAATGCTTACAAGTCCAACATCACAAGGACCTTATTTACGCATCAATAGCATCTTCAACTATTGATGTTGATGCAGTTATTATATACATGAAGCTGACCAGCATGCCACCAATGGCCGCATGCTACGTATAGAGCAAGTTCGAGTGTGCACAATGGTTTACTATTAAGGTTGACCATTTGCACTCGAACCCAGGCTGGTTGACCACTGGTTGACTACTGTAGTCGACCATTTGGAACCAGCCTTGAGCCCATGGTTTCTTCACTGGTCCCAACAGCATGTTCCATTCTAACATGTGTAAAGCGCAGAGGGGAACCAGTGACACTAACGCGAAAAGACGGCAGGTTGACTAGACTTCCAAATGAATAGTTCGAGTGAGTGCATCACTGCGCATGTGCGTTGCTAGTCTGTGGTCGACCAGTGGTGGACTAAATGTGCGCGCTCAAACTTGCTCATAGTGTGTCTCAACAATGGCTAATCAACACTGGTGCAGGGTTAACCCAGTAGGCCTTTCACTTTGTATATATGTATATGATAAAATGCATATAATTGTTCCTTTACTAATTTATTTTGGTTAACTGTCTTAATGTTTTGCTATTTTACTCTTTGGATAGTCCTGTAAGGTTCTTGTATTTTCCTTTGTAGGGATCGCTGTATTTCCTCACTTTTTCCTGTTGTCAATTTTTTAAGTTTTTTTGTTTTCATTCTTTTGTTATGCGCTTGTATACATTTTATGGAATGGGCGCAATATAAATGAATAAATTATTATTATGATTATTATTAAATGGGGTCCTGGAAGTGAGAGTACGTTTCTAGGATTCTGTATTTGTGTACAGCAAAGAGGAATAGTCCTATGTACATAGGGCTGTTGCAGGGCTTATGAAAGTCACCTATGGATTAATCTATACTCCACCCATTAAATCCAGGTATAAACATGTAATTTATTCTTATAATATTGTTACCCTCCCCAGAGTTATGGGGTATGTTCCAGTTTGGAATCAAACATAATAATAATACAATACAATACAAATTGTTCAAAGGTCACTTCTATAGCGGCGACTGCTACGTCTTCCTCTGTCGCTACTGGGTCCCAAAAGACATCCCAGAAGATGATGAGAAGAAAGAAGAAAGCTCTGAGAGAGGAGAAGATGAAGATGAGGATGAGGAGGAACCTGAGGAGGACTTCCAGTGCACCGTGTACTTCTGGCAGGGAAGGGATGCTAGTAATATGGGATGGCTGACGTTCACCTTCAGTCTGCAGAAGAAGTTTGAGTCACTGTTTGGAGATAAGCTGGAAGTTGTACGCTTATGTCAGGTAGGTAGAATTAATATTTGGTTGGAGGCAGCACCATGTGTGATTATGTTCTTTCCGGGACTTGTCTTGCGTTATATTCTACCACCTATACTATCGTGGAGTAGGGTTTTTTTTAATTTTGGAAGAATTTGAGGTTTCACCAAGTCAATTACCAGTTTAGTCAGGTGTGCTCTCGAGGTCAACTTGCACAGCATACAAACAGATCCACTCAGCCCAACCCATGAAGAGATTGGTTAGAAACCCCTCTGCAGCAAGAGCATCAGTCACCCTGCATGCTTCAACATACAGACATTAACTACACATCATCACCAGACTGAGCTAGCAGCACAAACTGATAGAACATGGCTTTACTTTAATTGCTAAAATTTGATACTCGATTGATATTTCCCTTTTTCTGTTTCAGCAACAAGAGAACCTGAAATTCCTTTCCCATTTCAAGAAGAGTTTTGTGATCAACAGAGGTCGTCGTAGACTGCCAACAACGGCCGAGTCAACCGAGAATAGCCTGAATCCATCCTTCTATCATATTCGAGCTAATGGCAACCCACTGTGTATCCGCTGTATACAGGTTCACCCAACCGTGCAGTGGCTCAACTCTGAGTTCTGGTAATACTCAAATAAATACATTTTCTTGTAACCATTTTTTGTTGGTCCAGTGGTTTCTTTCCCCGTCTGTTAACTCTGTGGTCCCCGGTTCTAAGACCCCCTATCCTTCTATCATATCCGAGCGAACGGAAACCCGCTGAGGATCCGCTCTATACAGGTTCACCCAACGGTGCAGTGGCTCAACTCTGAGTTCTGGTAATAATATGCATTACTTTTTCTTGGAACAATTTTTTGGGGGGGGTCCAGCATGTCCAGTGGTTGTTTTCCCTGTCTTTAACCTCTGTTGATCCTGTTTCTAAGGCCCTTTCCAAGTTAGTAACTACAGCTATACAGCTACAGTTAAGACTGTTGCCAAAGGGTCATGCTAAAGTTAATCAAGGACAGGAAGTCGGGTATCAGTTCTCCTATGTCAATATCATGTTGGATTTCTGTTGGACTTTTAATCTATGAGATACATGGTTTTGCCCATTAAAAGGTGCACAGTTCTCAGATGCTCTAAAGACATGCATTATGCCCATGCACTTCTCTGATTGCTTTCTGGTTGGACTGGCTGATTAACTACACTTTGTGAAATGGTAGTTTGGGCTGGTAACCTTTTACTGGTAACCAAAGTGTGTTTGTGCTTGGCAATTGGGTTCTGGTCAGTAATCAACAACTATTTCATGTCTGATATTTTGCAGCTACATTCTGAAGGTGCCATTCAAGAACCAGGATAGTAAGGGTATTGTGTATACTTGGATCGGTAGTAAAGCAGATCCTGATATGGCCCATGTCACTGAGGAGTTAGCATACGACATGTTTGATGTGAGTATTCTTATGAGGCACTGTAGATAGTTAACCCTCCTACTGTGTGACCATTCTGTTGTGGTTCATAAATTCATACACTGTATACACAGTTTGTTATGTGCCCAGTTGCAGGCATACCCCTAGCCCAGAACTCCCCAGTGTCTGCGTACAATATTCAACTCGGCCTTTGACCTTGTCGCAGAAGCGCTAAATTTTTCCATATTCCACTCGCGCTTGTGTGATAACCTATCCTTTGGCAAAAGGCCATTATAAATAGGTTATTATTATTATTATTATTATTGATAAATACACATTACCATTTTAACAAACTTAAAAAACATGTGTGATTCATGGTTGGTTAATTCTACATCACAGGACGCCCATAGTTTCCAGCTTCTTAGTGAAGGGGAGGAGCCAGAGAATTTCTGGTGGGTGGCTCTTGGTGGTCAGCGTAAGTACGATGAGTCTGCGTACTATATGCATCACTCTAGACTGTTCCGCTGCTCCAACGAGAAAGGTTTCTTCACTGTGTCTGAGAAATGCTCAGATTTCTGCCAGGTAAATCCTCATTATGATTATATGCAGTTTTTAAATGGTGCTTTATGCATTAGATAATAAATAATAATAATATGGATTTATAATGCGCACTTCTCCAGAAAACCAATCAAGGCGCCTACACAAAATGAAAACATTATGCAAGAGAAAATGGAGAATAAATATAATTTAACTTATATGAAACCCGATGAAAGTCTGAGTGAACAAGTGTATTTTTACATGTAGATTTATACAATAAAAACGGTTTGAAAACAGTTCCCCGGTACCCAACCCTGTTTTCTAAGAGCGGGCGAGCAATCAGTTCAAGTGATGACTTACTGGCCCTGCTTCAAGCTGTTCTTTTAAGGGCCATTGTTGCAGAGATAACAACCCTGTGTATGTTCTTCATGTCCATAACTATACTTTTGATCGGTCTTCAAATGACAAACGTCCGAAGGAGCATTATTTGAGGAAATAAAAGAAGAGTCACGCTTTTGTTGTAAACATTGTTCTGATTGAAAGTGTGACTTCATTGTATACTATTACAACCATTCTCTTTAAACATTATAATGTATATTTTTTATTGGTACCTCATAGTTTTGGTCCCTCTCCTTAATGTGTAATAATAATGTGTCATGTGCTTTTTATTGGTTTAATATTTGTTCATTGTCATGCGCCTAATTTTTATTTAATTTTATTTTACCTGTGAACTGAGCTTAACGGAAGTGTGGAAATCCATGTATCTGTATATAACCGCCCATTTTGTACTGGTGGTAAGCAGAGCCCTAAAAATGGTCCCAGGTCGGTTCTTGTACTATTATCCTCCCTTTTTCCCCATTCTCATACCTGAGACTTTATAGTTAAATAAACTTGTATTATGAAATGTCTTTTTGTTTGTTGTAGGATGATCTTGCCGATGATGATGTGATGATATTAGACACTGGGAATGAAGTCTATTTATGGTGTGGACCTTCTAGCAGTGAAGTAGAGAGGAAACTATCATTCAAGAGTGCTCAGGTGAGAATCCACATCATGCTCAGAATAGACCCTCCATTAAAAGCTTCCCCAATAAGGGAAGCCTTGGGCATGTTGGGAGCAGTGCTACTTCACTGAATAAGCTTATTTATTGTTCCAATGGAATGTTTTGAAGGTGTTCAGACAACTCGTCCGAAGGAAAACTCACTATCAGACAGCTCGTCGGTTGGGTCAAGTTTATGGTTCGGATCTGTTGCAATGAGGATGTTTAAAAACACCATCTTGCCTTCCTTTGAGTTGTCTGATCAAAAGTCAACTTGTCTGACGGTTGAACGGACAACCCGTTGAGTTGTCTGAACCATCAAGTTGTCCGAACCATCAAGTTGTCTGACTGTTGAGTTGTCCTACGAACAAGTTGTCTGACACCTGTTCCTATAGTCCAAAGGACCTGTCCATGAACCGTATACTTTAAAGCCATTATACACTTTCGGTAAACAGTATTGTCCAAGTCCCACACTTTGTGTATCACAACTTATATATAAAATAACAATCCTGTGGAAATTTAGGCTCAATCGGACATCGGAGTCGGGAGAAAATAATGGGAAAACCCACTCCTGTTTTCGGGCGTTTCGCCGTGTCATGACATGTGTTTATAACAAATCCGTAATTCTCGTTAACGAGAATTTATATTGTTTTACCGTTTTCTCAAAAAGTAAAGCATTTCATGGACTAATATTTCAAGAGAAGTCTTTCACCATTACCTTCTGTAAACCCTGTAAATTATTTGTAAATCTGTGAATTTTTTTTTTTTTTTCTGTACCGAAAGGGTCCAATGGCTTTAATCCGATCCAATCATATCATTCCTACTGTTCCGACTTTTGAGACGCTCTCTTATTCAGATGAAGGGTTAACTTTTCCATTCTGTGGGACAGACATGTATCATCCACAGTTCCACTCCTCTTAGTTTGAGGTTGAATCCATCAGTCATCTTTCATCCAGGCATTTAACCTATCCACTGTAAACATTAAAGGGCCTTGTCACACAAGGCACGTTTTGCGACAACTTGGAGGCAACCATTTTAAGTGCAGTCCACAGGACCACTTTGGTAGCACAGGTGTCATTTTTCCAAACACTGTCATACGCTCCCCTAGAAAAGAAAAGTGAGCATTCAAATTATGCCTGCCTTTTTTCTTGGAGATTGCCTGGAACTGCTTTGCCTGTAATGTGACACGGTCCTAAAGCATCATTCTCTCTGCTTGCTTGTCTAGGTGTACGTCCAACACATGCGCAACAAAGAAGATGAACCCAACCGGAAGCTAGCAACCATCCGCAAAGGTAGAGAGCCCTGGAAATTCCTAAGGTGCTTCCATGGCTGGGGAGCGTACAAGACCAACCCTAAGTAAACTGGTTCGAAAAGTCGTTCAAAACTTAGCCGTATCAACGGGCCTGGAATTACATTGAGGGCGTGGCCACGACCCTTGGTGCCCCTTCAAACTATCCCAAAGACTTTCACATTTTTCCAATGGAAGTGGCCTTTGTAAAATGAACATGGCCTTGCCCTTACAGGGTCATAGCCGTGCAATAAAAGGACTTTAGCGCCCGGCCACAACTCTTTCAGTTTTAAACTTAAGTTTTAAAACTTCGTCCCACTCTTCATTCAAACCGACGTTATATTGGATGATTGTGAATGGTAAGTCGGTAGGAGGGTTAATCACATCAAACAAAGTTATGGTGCAGATAGCTATTTCAACCATGTGTGTGCTGTTGCTATTAAGTGGCAATTTATTTACCACAAAACAGCACCCCGGTGGGTAGTGACACCTTTTCTAAGGGTTATAATTTTGACAGCAATAATGTAAATTAATTCAATGGTTTGTTTCATATATACACTTGAATTTAAAAAAATTTCAATTTGCTCAAGCTTTGCAGCAAAATCAGAGACGTAAATTATGCAAACAACTATCCAGGCAGCAAGCATTTAGCAGCAGTCTTTTCAAGTATTACTAGCTTGGATTGTTATAGAAAACAAAATGTACATGCAGTGGTGCTTATTTTCAGTTGTCTTAAAGTACATGTTGTGCAAATAATTGGCTACATTTGCTATTGTTTTCACGGATTCATATCCGTTAGTTAAAGGTAGGGTATACCTTTGGTTATTACTTCAAAAATAAAGTAACATCAAAACTTACCTGTTAAGAAGCACTGCAGCTTGAGGAACAATTCCCTTCTGAGAAATGTTGATTTAGAGCAAGAGATTAAAGAATATTCTAATCTGATAAAAATCTGAGAAACATTTCTGCATGAAATGTTTCTCAGATTGTGTATTGCTATTAATGATTATTCTTCCTGCGTGGACATAATCGCTCCAGATTTTCAGCGATATCTCAAAACCTACTACCACTTATGCATATTTACTTTTCCAAATCAACTTCCTGGTAAGATTGTTACATTGTGCCCTTGTAGTTCAATGTTTTATTTCCACTTCATTATAAATTATTACAAATAATATATTAGTAATGAATAGATACAAAATATATTTCATTTTAGAAACTAATTTGACACAGTAGTAAGTTATGATAATTCTTTTTTACTCTTGTCAATCTCTAAACAATCCACTCCCAAATAGCTTGTTTCTGCCAAAAGAAAGACATTTGTGACACTGAACTTTGGTCTTAAAGTGGTAGATAAATACCAAATTGTCACACTAATATTGTGCATCTCATGAATACTGAACAACTAACAACAGAGTGTCACCCCAGTATAGACGATGTGACCTCTGACGTCACACAAAAACCATAACATGATTCGCGCGTATACCGCCGGGCAAAACCTTTGTGTTTTGGCAGCCAGCTAGAAAGTGTATGCAATCTTACCATGACTACATGTCTTACTGCCCGGCGAAACATGACGTATAACAGTGTTTTTTCAACAGAGGGCGGTTTGAATGTAAACATAGGTCACATCATCTATAGCATAAGGTGAACAGTTGGTCTCTTACAGTCATGTAATACTTATGTACTTCACAAAAACTAGTTAACATGGCTGTAGAGTTAAAAATATTTTGTTGTAGGAAAATAATAGCAGGGTTGCCGTGTTTTGTAGATCTTCAATTTAGAAAACCAAAGGAAAAGTTTTGAAGAGGTTATACACTGTTCTAAATTTATACACTGATCTAATTCAACCAATTCAAAGTAATTAAATTTGCATGTTATGTGGTCAATGGGTGTAGAGTTCAAAATTCAACCAATTCAAAGCAACGAATATTGCATGAAATGAGGTCAATGGGCTTAGAGTTCAAAATAGTTTGTTCTAATTCAAAGTAATTAAATTTGCATGAAATGTGGTCAATGTAAACAACAACCAAAACATTCACAACATTGGGAGGTATGCAACATGCTCAATATCATCACACTGCAATCAGAAGGTGCTTATTTTATCAATTATGCTAACCATTTGTCAAGGGTAGGCCTAACCTAAGATTATTGGGTTAAGTGTGAGTACACACTCATAAATAACTATAAGCAAAGAGATTATGATTATGGGAGCAGGGATTGCAGCATTTACGCTAAGCATATTTGATATGAAGAAAGGGGGGACATTTTTAAAACTTACTCAGCTGTTTTTTGTTATAGTTCTTCAAAATATGAGTAAAGTATTACACAAAATGGATTACAAAAAGTTTATGTAAAATACAATGATGTTGGGTTCCTTCCATTGTTTGAAGATGACAGACATTAAAAAAACTTGCTTCCAAAAGTGATGTTCTATCTTCCCTTAAGTTTATCATTATTAGGCATTGAATACTGATGTGAATAACAAAAACATTTTAATCAAAATTGTTCACATCAATAGTATCTCCTATTAACATTATTAAATATGTGGGTTTCTTTTTTAAATATTATATGTGTAAGACTTACAAACTAACCATTGTAATTCTTGTAAGAGGAGTTTGTGCAGTTTATAACCAGTTTTTGTAGCAAGTAAATAAAAAGTATTTATTATATGGAATTTTAAAGTTGTATATATTTATGCATATCATTATCAAAGATGAGAAAGCGGAGTATGGGTTTGAATCCTGGTCATGGCAATTTTGCCCTTGAGCAAGGCACTTAACCATAGTTGCTGTGAGAGGATAGTGCATTCTGCTTTACAAGCCAGGCTCCTAGTGGATGATACCCAAGCCTACATCCTTTCAGACCTTAAAGGTGGTGCCAGTTTCAGCCCCAGGAGTAGGTGCAAACGTGCCCCTGGTGGTAGTTGATTTGGCTTGATAGCCCAAATCAGTTCAAGTGTAGCCTTCATCTTTAAAAGCAGTGGACACTATTGGTAATTGTCAAAGACTACCCTTCACAGTTGGTGTATTTCAACAAATGCATAAAATAACAAACCTGTGAAAATTTAAGCTCAATCGGTCATCGAACTTGCGAGATAATAATGAAAGAAAAAATACTCTTGTCACACAAAATTGTGTGCGTTTAGATAGTTGATTTCGAGACTAAACTTGAGGTCTCGAAATCAAATTCGTGGAAAATTATTTCTTTCTCGAAAACTATGTCACTTCAGAGGGAGCCATTTCTCACAATGTTTTATACCATCAACCTCTCCCCATTACTCGCCACCAATAAAGGTTTTTATGCTAATAATTATTTTGAGTAATTACCAATAGTGTCCACTGCCTTTAAGTGGCCATCTGTGGCATTGTGATGTTAGGTGATATCTCATTAAAAAAATGCAGAATAGCTTATTTTAGTGGAACAAATGCGATCTCACTAAATCTCTTCAAGTGTTCAGTTCAAACCCATCTGCCTAAAGCATGTGACTTTCAGGAATTTCTCCTGGTGGTTTTTCATATTTTGTTTTGCATTGTTTTTGTATAATGTGAAGAATTTTTCATGTTCTATAAATAGGTTGAAGCTTGTACAGTGCATTGAGGTCTTGTCATGGACAGAATGCACTTAAATACACTGGACACTATTGGTAATTGTCAAAGACCAGTCTTCTCACTTATCTCAAGATATGCATAAAATAACAAACCTGTGAAAATTTAAACTCAATTAGTCGTTGAGTCGTTTCTGAGGTCTCTAAATCAAATTTGTGGAGAATTACCTCTTTCTTAAAAACTACGTTACTTCAGAGGGAGCCGTTTCTCACAATGTTTTATACTGTCAACAGCTCTCCATTGCTTGTAAGGTTTCATGCTAACAATTATTTTGAGTAATTACCAATAGTGTCCACTGCCTTTAACAAGAATGATTTATTATTGCTTTTTTTTTTTTAATACAACTATTATGTATATTAAGGGAAATTTCCATCACATACTTGTACTCCAATCAACATTCCATAGATGCAGCATGTGATCATAGAATGAACACGATGCAATGGTGTCCGATTTAGACTCAAGTTTGTTGGTTGAACTACAATCTCCACTACCTGCTCTCTCAGCGTGGACACTGCTGCTGTGAAGAGGACTCGATAAAGTAATCTGTGCCGTCGGACTTTGTGAAGCCTCCTTACTGTCATCAGAAAGATTGACCTCACCGAAACAAGTAGTTAGAGATGATACAGAATGGTGAGTTTCTTCCGAACCTTGAGTATTACTGCTGGCACCCCTTTCCAGTGTTAATGGTACAGCCTTGTTTTGACTGGACTGTGAATCCACTGTTGGATTAGAATGCTCGGTGGAAGAAGCCATTGTATCTGTGAGGGGTGACTCCTGAGATGATGCAGAATGGCGAGTTTCTTCTGAGCCTTGCTCCTGGGTATTACCACTGACGCCCCTTTCCAATGTTGATGGTACGTCCCCGTTTTGACTGGGCTGTGAATCCACTGTTGGTTCAGAATGCTGAGTGGAAGAATCCATTGTATCTGAGATGGGTGACTCATGAGATTGTTTACACCAGTCAACTCCATATGCCAATGATTCATGTTTCATATACGATGCCACAATAGGTTGAGAAGTTCCATCTGTGGTTTAAGAAAACGAGTAAAGTTTATGAGGGCCATGCAGATATTTATGGTAATGAAACCAAAGATTAGTGAACTTAATTTAATCACTGTAGCTGGCGAACGTGATGAAACCTTTAAACAAGGGTGTTCGCTGTGAACCAGAAACGACAGTGTTTACCCCTAATCTTTAATGATGCTCTGTGATCTTTCGTGTGCACTACCAAATGTCCCATCGGAATGGCAAAGCGATGTCAGTATTTAGCTCAAACACACACTCTGCTGATCAGAAACACCAGAGCTTGAGTCTGGTGCTCTTATCCGCTCATCCACAACACAAAACATACATTTAATGCACTTACCAGTAATCACTTGACAGTCCAGTATATGGAATCCATTATGCATACAGGCGGCCAGGAGTTTGTTGCCATGGTGAGGATGCCATTTTAAGCGCCATACCCCTCCACCTACTGCAGTCTCTGTCATTGGTTGTCTCATATGTCTGGTATCCCATAGCAACACAGACTCATCGTAACTACAAGAATAAAGATAAGCGGAAACCATACAAACTTGAATGTTTAGTAAGTTGTGTATCAGCCAACTTCTTTTTATTAGATTTTAAATCTCAGTACTTTCCCCGAGTCCTGTGAAAAAGGGTCTGGGGTTCAGATCCACCAATGTGTGTTAAGCATTAAGTCCAATTCATACTTCCTGCGAATGCGACTGCGATTCGAATTTGATGTGAATTTGACATCACAACTCCTCTTTCGCTGCTATATTCGCAAGAGAGTTGAGCACAGGAAGTATGAACCGGGCTTCACATACTCAGTACTTTCCGAGTCCTGTGAGAAAAGGTTGTGGGTTTGAATCCCTCCCCGAGTAGTATGCTTCTGGAGAGTACTACATCTACTACTTCTTCCTCTTTAGTATCCACAGATTAACCCTCCTACTCTTAGAACCATTTTCCAGTAAAGTTGACCAACCATCAGAAACCATTTTTATTCATTTTCATTGTCTTACCTTCCCGAAGCCAATATATGTTCCTTGTGTTGGTTACTGTGTAGACTGCATACACCCATAACGTGACTAACAAAACAAAATATAAACAGTATTTCAAGTTTTAAAAACCAATGCAACACTAAACAAATCTAAATGTTGAATGCTGCGTACTGGCATGAGATTTATAAGCAGTGAATTTTAAGATTAAAGCTAATGAATTTTTCTTAAATTACAAATCCTGAATTTTTCTTTATGAGGTAGAGGTTAAATTAAATTACATTACTTTACATACAGACAATTTTTAAGGACCCCACAAAGATCAGAGTCTTTTACAAAAGCTGAAATATATATATAAAGATACAACAATTCACATGAGTCCTAATTTTGTTCATCTTTTGACTTACCTTTTACTTACAAAGAGAGGTTTTGAGCAGGACGTTCTGGTGTCCCATCCCTTAAATCTGCAGTCATCACCCCCTGAGAGTTGCCATAAATACAAAACAAAGAAAACATTTACAAGAGTCAGATCATGTGAGTACAACTTATTTTAAGTTTGGGTTGAACAAAGAAACAATAGTGGAACTTAAACTCCAAACCTCTGGATTAACGTACGTGGCAGCACTTTACCATCTGAGCTATCAAGTCCTATGTTAGCGGTCTCTTGATTTTGCCAACAAAAAAATATTTTCCAATCAGTTTCCTTTGAGGAAACCACCAACCTCCTAGTTCAGCCTTCAAGGCTGTAAGAAGGAGCAACCCGGTGAAGACTGAAGACTGAAGAGGAGTTAACATACTTACCGGAGTATACCACATTAGGTTGCCAGTAATCAAATGCGGCAATCCAAGCCTCAAAGCCATGAGCTGGCCATCTGAGGAGTGACTTGACAGCGTCTGGTCCTTCATGAAGCTGACAGAGAGTCAAGCTACCCTTAGAATCACTGATGATGATAGATGGATACTGACTGTAGGTTGAAAGAAAGAAATAAACAAGTCCTGGAAACAATGGGTAGACCCTGGCAATCTAGGACTGAAGGACAGTTCCTGTATCCTTAGGATTTAAAGCTCACATCCATATAGCAAAGTGACAGCACAAACACCACACGCTAACGCATCTCTGGCCAATCGCAAACGAAAACCAACTCCCAGAAATCTTAGAAATGGTACACGCATGGATGGATTGTTTCTCAGATTCAAATAATTTTCAATAATTTTCCAAACCAATCGCATCTCTGGCAACAGCATTTACAAACGGACACCCATTTCAAAAAATCCGAGAAACAACTCATGCATGAACATTTCAAAGATTCAAATGTTTTAGGATTAAAAATTATCCAAACCAAATTACTTTCAAGGGAAAACTTTCTCAAAATAGTTTATAATACAAGCAACAGCTGCAGCGCCTCTTACCAAGTGAGTTTTTTTTTTTGTATTATCCAATCTATGATTTTATCTTTAACTTTGAAGGCCTCCATACTTACCACTGATATTTTCCTGTATTCCAATCCAATGATAATGCAAGACAATCCTCTTCCTCACAGACCCTATGGGAGACCATTGCCTGTAATATAGACTGGCATGTCTTGGAAAGAAAAGAGGCCAATGTTCAGATTTATATGAAACAAAAAGAACAACATTATTCAATAGCTAATAAATTTGCATCGGGGATAAAGAATATTCGAATTTGGTTTCACCCATGTTATACACTAATGTGTGTTGACACTGTACACTCAGTACTTTCCTAAGTTCTGTGAACAAATCACAGGTACATGTATATTATTACTCAGGTGGGATTCAAACCTAAGACCTTTGCAATTCTAGAGCAGTGTCACGTCACACAAATAACCACCATGAATTTTGCCTTTGAGGAGGGCAAGCCCATTTTCATTTTCCAAAGGGCACTTCCATTGGGACATTGTGAAGACTATGAGAAATATTGGAGCGGGCACCAAGACCAAGTGCAACAGAGGCCACAGCCTCCATGTCATTCCAGGCCTGGATAAATACAGTAGATTAGTCACCTCTGGTGAGCTGTTTGCCAGTAAGTGGAGTTCTCCGCTAGCGTTCACGATGCCTAGATAGGGTTTCTCAGCAACAGGATAATGACACCTGCAAAATTAAATAATAACATGTCCAATAAAATTATAATTATCTTTGTTTATTTCTGGTAATAAAATCAAGGATGCCTCATAATAATTAAACTTGATCACTGTAGCTCGCAAGCCTTAGAAACCTATAGACGAGGGTGCTTGCTATGTGACACAGAGACACTGGGGTTAACCTGCCTTACTCTTCTATGAAAAGTGTTCGGGTTCTTTTGTGTGCACTACCAGTCCTCGTACATTGAACATACAAATCAACGTCCCACCTGAATGACACAGCAATTATGGTAACGCCTCTGGCATCAAGTGCCAAGACCGGGTGCTCTTCCGGTGCTCTTCAAAGCACGGCCACGGCACGCGCCACATCATGATTTACTGACATCTTGTGTTATACCAAATGCCCTTTAGAAAATGTAAATATTGGCTCTGACTTTGTCTTAGTCAGTTATTTTTAAAACATGTGCTTTCAAGTTGGAGCCCATGTTGAAGTCCTTTTAAATCAGACCTTTTGTTTAACTTTCCTTACCATTTCATATCCAATATTGCTGCCATTTCAATCCTTTGCAATTCTGCCAAATCATTTTGGTCTTTCTTGCAGTCTACACGGTAAAGTCGTAGCTGACCAACTCGGTTATGAGGCTTGTCACCCTGGGGGGAAAATGGTACAGACAAACAATTTTAAAAACAAATACATATTGTATTTAATTATCGGTTTGATAATGACTCTGAAAATTAATGGCAATAACAATAACAGTAACAGCAGCTTCCGATAGTATAAACTTCGAAGTACATTTACTGCGATTTAATGGAAACAAAATATCGCTTTTTATACCCCAAAGTTTGAATCTTAGAAGCGTTATCTGACAGTAATGTTTCTGACATTGTGTATTCCAATTGCATTTGTCTCTTCCTTTGTTGACTTTTGCCCCTCCAGATTTTCAGCAGTTATCTAAAAAATAATACCAACTCTTAAAATGAAACATTCACTAGAAGATTTGAACAATCCTGGGGTATACCAATGACCCAAAGCTTACAATCATGTGCATGCTTAGCAGAAAGCTATTTTGTTATCACCTTGCTGCCATGCAAGCTAAGACAAACCGGAAAGTTCACAAGTTTGCTGGTAAGCCTCTTGCTTGGCAGTCTAGCTATTTCAACCTTATAATTGTGTTCACTTGAGGGTTTCTTGATTTACGGTACCTCACTTTCTTCATCTTTACCCTTCTCTGCATCATGACTAAGTGATGATTCATTTGCTTTTACCAGTTGGTATGTACCACTAGCCAGTAGATTCTCATACCCAGCTATAGGACAGAACTCAACGGAGTCAGCACTGTAGTCTGTGTCCACAGTGACTAACTGAGTTGTTGATGCTGTACCCAAGTCTCCTTTGAGTGCCATTTCTAGAGAAAAATAAGAACAGATTCTATATTTTTTCATAACTTTCAATAACCTCTCTTTCTGTATAAACGTATATTAATGCGCCTTGGTTGGTAGATACATGCGCTATATAGTACTTTAATGTTATTATTATTTATGAATTATGAAGCAATCAGTGTCATGCCCCATTTTCTTGTTCAGGACTCGACATCGAGAACACAGGTTTTTTCCCCCTAGATTCCTTTTTTCAAAACTTTGACATCAGTAATCTAGGACTAGGGTAAGGGGTCTGGCTAGATGACCGATAATGTCAAAATTTCGAAAATAAAGGAATCTAGGGCCCCAGTCCCTGGGTCTATCACATCTGGTGGTTTCGTTTCACTTTCAACTCATCTGTACAACATTTAGCTTCCTTCGGAGCTGTTAGGGATTAAACTACTCAAGACCCAAGATGTATTTGTAGTTGTAATGAATGATGGTAAAAATCATTTTAATTAATGACCTGATGACTTACTTTACTTCTATAATATAATGGTTTTTTTCTATGGCCGGGGAAACCCTTCGATCAAAGTCAAACAAAACAAGCAACAACCAGAAGCAGTACGAACACGATTTAACAAAAAAATAATAGTCAAGGTTCATCTACGATTGGAGCTAACCAGTTATTCTTGATCAATAATTTACTTGATCGTGGATTCATGGTTGATTTCTTACCTTACTACTGCTGTACTACAATACAATGTTTGTTGATATTTATAACATGCAGCACATGCGTTTACGGTCGATTGTAATACCGCCCTCAAGAGTTGATGAATAATACAGCTTGTAAGATTGATTTATTAGAAGGTAGGTGAGTTAAATGTAAATGTTAACTTCTCTGTACCTTTGTTTTCTACCTCTGATTAATTCGTTAGTTTTTTTCCATTCTCTTACAGAGATAGTGTTCTATTCTATTGTAATTTTACTTCGTATAAACACTGATTAATAATTAAACCAAATGCGCTCCTTGCATTGTTTTTATAGATCACCCCTATTAATTAAATAGTTTCAACTAAAGTTTAAAGACCAAAATAAGTTGACTTTCGCTTTTCACTGTGCGATATGATACATAATCAGTGTCTTTGAAAAAGTGATAAGAGACCAATTCTGTCTAAAAGGTATGTAGTTTTTGGGATTAAAAACCGAGAAAAATGTAGAATAATTTGTCCAATAAGGGGGACTTTGTGTTGTTATTATGCAAATTAGTATCGCAGCCCGGGAGTTACATGATCACGTGCTACACATGTCAGTGTTTCTAAAGCAATTTTCTGACCATGTTTTGTCATATTTTTATGAACAAAATTAAACAAAATAGTTATTTTTGTGGGGGTGTTGTCTTCTGATAAAAAACAAAACCGTAACTGGATGACTCAAAGTGACCAATGAAAATGACTGTCTCTGCAACAAATTTGTAGTTTCTTCAAAAAAAAGCTTGGAATTGGATGATGACGACCACGTGACAAAATGGACGGTCAACACGTTTGAGGCTAGTGCTTTAGTGTCCAACAAATTGAAGTTTATACAGCAATTTATAATGACCCAACTGCCTCAACTGCGTGATGGTGAGTTAGTTATTTGATTGGGAACCCTTTGATTGTGATAATGTTGGTTTTTAAAAAGATTTTCACATGAAGAATTTGACTTTAAATGTGGGGGCTCGTCGTATTCGGCACAAGCTTTCATGTCGTCACACGACGAACGCACGACCTCCTGACCTCCTGACCTCCATGATTGATACTAACTTTGTTGTCTAACATATTTCCCATGTGACCGGTTTGCGTTGTTTTGGCTGGTGCCTTTTTTTATTGTGCAGGTCTTTTGTTGCTTTAGTATTACTTCTCTTTTTTATTGTAATGGAAGTAACGTCCGTCGATATATCGAAAATACTCAAAAACTCGATATTTTTTTGACATCGAAATCGCCGATGTCACTTTTACAATCATATCGTCATATCGGATTTTCGATATATCGAAAATAATTTCGATGTTTTGAAAATTTCGATGTTCCTAAATGATATCGAAAATACCAAAAGAGTGTCCGATTATTTAAAAGAAATCTGTGTTTGAGTATTAGAAAAGCCGTCGTCGTTATTTAGTTTCATCATTTTGAGTTGCCCTATTAAATAAAATACGTTTTACAACCAAGTATGTCTGCTTGCTGTTCTTTGTGTTTTCGCCATCAGCCGCCGGCCCGCCGCAGAAGTTCACGACCCCGCGGCGAGCGCTCGGTAAAACCTCAAAAGAAACCGCCGCTGCTGCCCCATCGGCTGTTTAAGATGCAACTTCCCATTGCGCATGTGATCAAAATCAATGCGTCTTCACCCCGCAAAAACTTCCCCGAATCAACAAGACAAAACAAAACAAGGAAGAAAACAATCTTACGTTATACAGTAAAATAATCTTTCTAACAATCCAAGGTTTCGTAATGGCGTCATTTTGGTCAAATAAAGCCTACACGTTGTGTTGTTTTCGGTAAACAAGCTAACATTTCCGAGGAACTTTAACCACACTGTCGGCGGCTATTGCGTGCGTACCAGCGAAGACTATGCTTTTGTACGGTTTAAGCGTGCACACCAGCGTGTATGGTTATTGCAATTCGGGGGGAAAACCCGTTTGCCCAAGCATGCACAGACACGTGCAGTCTTTGGTCAAGGCGGTAACGCGTGATGCACTGCGTTATTTCGACAATAGAGGGCGTTCTAGCATTCAATGTTTCTTGCCTTTGTTATAGAATGCAAAGTAAAAAGACTACGAGCCTTTATTGGAGACTATGTGACTGCATGCTGCGTGCGTTGTATATTGTGATCGCGGAGTGGTAGGTCTGTGTTTTGCGGGACTTTCTAGTGATTTTTTTTCGATGATTATCTCAACCATTTTCAACCGTAAAGGTAGTCCGGGAGCCCGTCGGACAACTTGATTGACACTTCTACGTCAATGCATCGGCAACTGACACCTTAATGTCGGCGAGTCACGCAACTCACAAAGGCTCTGTGTCATTTTGAGACGGCCAACCATGGCCAATCACGAATCGAGAATTGTGGTGAGCGTTAACCAAATGGCCAAGCCAGCGGTAGCGGCGACCATACTTTGTTGTAAAACCAGAAATAATCGGGGCGGGACTACGCAATTTGAAATTGTTTGAACTACAAACAAGTTCGGGGGATCAGACAAAAACAGGTTGAAATGTAACCCTATTAAACTGTCAGTCTACGGTATATATATTTCTACCTCCATGAGTATACCAAGTGCTGTTTTTAGGCTTCCATCTTGCGCGCGGGAAATACTCGATATATCGAGTATACTCGATATTAAATTTTCGATATATCGGTAATGGGAAAAAACCGACATCGACGGACGTTAAATGGAAGTTATAATATAGTTTTGAATTTGATATTGACTGTGTGTACTTTGTGTTTGGCCAGTGGATGTCATTTCTATGTTTTTAAATTTATTAACGTGGACAATAAAATCTTAAATCAAAATCTAAATCTTGATCGATCGGGCATGAAAAGCCAAATTATTTCCTAAAAAGACTGATGATGAACTGACCCTTCTTATTTAGGACGTCCAGTTTTCAAGGTGTCCCTGAAATCGTGGAAATCTTTTACCTCTCTGTGCTCAATAAGGTTTATCGCGAATAGCAAAATATCAAGAGAGGGCGCTGTTGAACCCACACAAAGGTATAGGCGTTGCGCAGAAACTGCATAGAAACCGCCCCAAATTCCTTTCCACAATGCATTGCATTTCTGATTTGCAATAAACCTTATGTAAACAGTCCCTATAAAATGTTGGATAACTTTCCGTATGGCACCACCACTTTTTCACTATTTTTGACAGAAAGGGATATCTCATTGAGGTAAATTAGATACTAGTTAGTATATTATTTCATTGGAATGAAAAAGTGGTGGCGCCATATGGAAACTTTTCCAAAATGTTTGTGGTTTGACTTATTTTTTTTGCAATGCTCAAGTTTGTTCTGAGTTGTCTCTCTCTCTCTCTCTTGACCAAAACACAGAAGCGAGGAAGGCTTAACAGTTAGGTGCACTTGTAAATAAAAAAAGTATTGGTATTTAGAAATTTGTACAATTACAGTACAAAAAAAAGTCATAATGTTGGGACACTACTACAAAAAAAAATTGCCTACAGAAAAAAAATTCATAAAAAAAACCACTATTTCAATTCACAATTCATGATGGTCAAATCATGTGACTAAACATTCTACTGATCATTCTGGAGAGAAAAGAAATACAGAGGTTTAAAGAAGCCTTGTGCCTTTATATCATTTATTTGGAGAATCTTTTGTTAACCCTCATTTAAATATTATTATTAATATTAAAATTTAAACATTGTCTTGGTGATTCACTTATCGCTGTTTATTTATACAATTTATTAAAATATTATAAATTTTAAGAAAAAAAACAAGAACAAAAACATAAATAAAAACTAGATTTTCATTTTTTGCAAATTACCATGGTAATTTTTAAAATGTCATAAACAATATTTTTAATAAAATGAAGACAACTGCTGGCTAAAGAGTCATTGACCAAATACCACTTCCAGGTGACTGCAAGTGTCTCTAGGACAGTAATTGTTTTATTTTTATCACGAACAATTTTAGGGAAAACTTTCTGTGTGGCGCCACCACTTTTTCATTCGATATGAAATAATAGTATCTAATTTACCTCAAAAAGATATCCCTTTTTGTGAAAATTAGTGTAAAAGTGGTGGCGCCATACCGATAGTTATCCAATTTTAGTCTAATGCATTTTCTTTATAACGAAAAATATATATAGAGGGACGCCAAACAAATTAAAAATTTGGTGATAATTGATAAATGATCCAGCTGAATGTGTCCGTTGACACAAATAAAGAGAAAATCCTAAAAAACAGGATCCTCTTTTTGTATGAGTATTGTTAGTAACGACAAAGTATAGCTAGCAATAACTGCACATGGTTGCCTTATGTTCTTTTAAATTGTTGCTGCAATTGAATGAAAACAATACACCCTTCTCACAAAACATTGTTTATATTTTGTTTTCATTTAGGCTGTAGCTACAGAAATATGCCATTGGATAGATGATGTCTACTCCCCAAAAGCAATGCATGCTGCCTTGGATCAAGAGTCAAGGGTGTGTTCTCCATCAACAGGTAAATTGATTAAGAGAAACCATTTGGTTGAGATGTCTCAAGATAGATATTGTTTTATTAAAGACACTGGACACTACTGGTAATTGTCAAAGAGCAGTCTTCTTGCTTTATCTCAACATATGCATAAAATAACAGACCTGTGAATATTTGAGCTCAATATTGGTCGGGCGAAGTTTCAAGATAAAAATGAAACAAAAACACCCTTGTCACACAAAGTTGTGTGCCCACAGATGGTTGATTTCGAGACCTCAAATTCTAAATCTGAGGTCTCAAAATCAAATCCATGAAAAATTACTTCTTTCTCGAAAACTACTCCACTTCAGAAGGTGCCGTTTCTCACAATGTTTTATACTACCAACCTCTCCAAAATACATGTTACCAAGTAAGGTTTTATGCTTATAAATATTTTGAGTTCTAACCAATAGTGTTCACTGTGTCCAATAGTGAGAACTCGTTTTAAAGTGGGAGCAGCGGTGCTGCTAAAGTTGAAAATGCAAGTGAATTACTCTGCATACGTACATGTAACATCATTTTGCAAAGATGTAATTGTTATGCATTAATTACAAGTATTTTAATACATTTTGTAGTAAACATTTGTGGGAAATCATCCTCCCCAAATAAAGGTCTTGGCTGAGTTTCACCTCAAAACTAAGCCCCCAAATGAGACAAAGTGCACAGATGAGAGTGGATCAATACTTCTAAATGCTCAATGAAAATATCTGGTTATATTGCTACTGCTATAGTTCCACATTTTCTTTATCAAATGACTGATCTGCAATAGCCCCTGTTGCCAGAATCTTTCACAAAACATGCTCTGACTGTGTGCCAAATACCATTCTTGTATCATCAAAGGCAGATACCCATCACATTTCCTTGTTTACCAAGTACTGTTGGCAAAACATACAAGTTTCCTGATTGTGCTTACTGGTACTAACGATTCTATTCTGAAAGAAAAACAACCCTCGATAGTGGTTCAAAAATTTGACCTCAAATTTCGCAGGTTTGTTTTTATGCATATCAGTTGAGATACACCAAGTGAGAAGACTGGTCTTTGACAATTACCAATAGTGTCTAGTTTCTTAAAAAGAAAGGGAAAAGGATTATCCCAAACTACATAATTTGTTTTGTGTTTCATTACTCGATGACATTTTAAAGCTAACTATAGCATTATATTGTTCATTGTTTGCATGATACAGCGAGGGTTGTCATCTCTGAGATCTAACCACCAACTGATGCGTAGAGGCTGAGACCTGCAGTTGAAGCTTCAAACTATGTACAGTGTGTCAGTGTGTGAACTGCTCTCTGCAATATGGTAGGTAAGGGAAACTTTAGAACATTGAATGTCAGTTTATAAAAGGGTTCATTATGTTTTATCATTTTCCTGTGGTAGTTCATCAACTTATGGCAATGGCTTTGTCAGACTGCAAAGGCTTGGAGGGGGGGGGGGCAAGTTAATGGCCTAGATTGAAATGGTTGATGGGGGGGTGGCTGGTCAGAATCCCATCACCTGTCGCGCCAAGTCCTAACTGAGTGTACGAACGTTGCAATGAAGGGAAAACAAAACCTGATATTGATTAAACATTTATTGTGACAAATAATTGAAAAAAATCGGGAAATGGGTAGATTCTAAGCTTCTCTCTTTTTTCAAGACTTGTTAATATTTTAAAGCTAACTATTTATTATGTTGTTCTTTGTTTGCATAGAGGGTTGTCATCTCTGAAGATATCCAGCCATCAATTGATGAGTAGATGCTGAGACCTGTAGTTGAAGCTCCAAACAGTGTGTCCGGTAAATGAACTGCTCTCATCTTTATCAATGTAAGGGAGACTCTTGAATACTGAGTAGTTAAATCATATAAGTTTTCATCATTAATTATTTGTTAACAATATCACTTTCCTTTGGTAGTTACAACTTTTGCAGTACATTGGCCATGTCAAGACTTTAATTGGTGGGGGGGGGGGGAGGGGGGGGGCAAGTAAGTGGGAAAGAATGGTGAGGGTTGGTAATCACTTACCTTATTACTATTGCATACGAGTATGTTCAGTGTAAGAGTATTAATATATATGGTAGTCCGAAGATAAAACCATTTGCACACCTCAGATTGCGAGTCTTTCAAACCAAAGATAAATGAATGTACTGGGTAAGTGGGCTTTGCGCTCGAAGGCTTTCATGCTTTGTCTGCAAAGTTTTTGGGGTTTTTTTTCAACAATCTATCACATCCCTGGAATTAAGCAGCTCATTACCTGTTGAAACATTGTGAGAAACGGCTCCATCTGAAGTGGAGTAGTTTCGAGAAAGAAGTAATTTTGCATCAATTTAATTTGGAGACCTCAGATTAAAAATTTGAGATCTCAAAATCAGGCATCAGAGAGCACACAATTTCGTGTGACAAGGTTGTTTTTTCTTTCACTTATTTCGCAACTTTGATGACCGATTGAGCTCAAATTTTCACAGGTTTGCATATGTTGAGATACACCAAGTTAGAGAACTGGTCTTTGACCATTACCAATAGTGTCCAGTGTCTTTAAAGGTTTTCTGAACTGTTTTAATATTATTTCTCTTTCCTTTCTTTCATCCTCTACAGACCAACTTATTGAGACAGAGAGTGTCGGATCTCCACTCAAAATCCAGTCCATCACCAGTGGAGATGCAGGGCTGGTCAACAGTAATTTAGTGTTTGTAGCTTTGAATTTATAACTACTTGTATCTGGGATGGATCTGAAGGTTTAATATAATATCACCAAGATAATGAAGGCTTTGCTTGAAAGAGCATCATTGTCTGCAAGATTGAAATGTGCACATCCTGAGTGGTGAATTATTCATACTTCCCTTGAGTGGTGATTTACCTATATTTACCCATGGTAAATCATTCATACTTTCATTGTGTGGTGATCTACCTATATTTACCCATGGTGAACCATTCATACTTTCCTTGTGTGGTGATCTACCTATATTTACCATGGTGAATCATTCATACTCTCCTTGTGTGGTGATCTACCTATATTTACCCATGGTAAATCATTCATACTTTCCTTGTGTGGTGATTTACCTATATTTACCCCTGGTGAATCATTCACACTTTTCTTGTGTGGTGATCTATCTATATTTTTGTTGTATGGCGAATCATTCATACTTTCCTTGTGTGGTGATCTACCTATATTTACCCATGGTAAATCATTCATACTTTCCTTGTGTGGTGATCTACCTATATTTACCCATGGTGAACCATTCATACTTTCCTTGTGTGGTGTTCTACCTATATTTACCCATGGTGAATCATTCATACTTTCCTAGTGTGGTGATCTACCTATATTTACCCATGGTGAATCATTCATACTCTCCTTGTGTGGTGATCTACCTATATTTACCCATGGTGAATCATTCATACTTTCCTTGTGTGGAGATCTACCTATATTTACCCATGGTGAATCATTCATACTTTCCTTGTGTGGTGATCTATCTATATTTTTGTTGTATGGTGAATCATTCATACTTTCCTCGTGTGGTGATCTTCCTATTTTTACCCGTGGTGAATCATTCATACTTTCGTTGAGTGGTGAATCATTCAAATCAAAATTCCAAATTGATATGTCCAAAGGCCTAGTTGTATATAGTTATGTTTTTCTCACTATTCATTTAGGCCATTCAATTTAGGTGTGCTGATGTTTGGAGTTGACAAACTTGGTTGCCATATATAGTGGAGCCGGCATGGGAATTTTCCCCCCCTTTTTTCCCCTTATGGGTTTTAGGGGGGTTTTCGCCCATCTCATACATCAGCAGTTAGCAGCCAGGCAACTTTTCAGCTTGTCAGCTGATTTTATGGTTTTGGTTTTCTCAGCCACTGAAAATTTAAAAAACATAGTACAAAATCTTGCTATGCCTGCTTCTGGAAATGCCAAATCTTTTGCAAAAATTCAGAGTTGCATGTCTGAAATAGGTGACACTTTAGTGTCATTTGGTGTCAAAGAAAAAAACACAGTACAAAATCTTGCTGTGCCTGTCTCTGGAAATACCTTCTTTTTTTTAAGTCAAAATACAGAGTCGCATGTCTGAAATAGATGACACTTTAGTGTCTAAATAGGTTCAATAGGTGTCAAAGAAAATTTGACCAAACAGTGAGTGAAAATAGTAGGTGTATTTAATTAATTACCCATACTTCCCCTGTGTTGCATATTCTATTCTCTACACTTTCATGTTTTGAATTACCCATTACTGCCCCTTGTGTTGCGTATTCTCTGCACTTACACCTGTGTTTTGAATTACCCATAATATAAGTCCCCTGATGCGTATTCTTTACACTTTCACCTGTGTTTTGAATTACCCATACTTCCCCTGGTGTTGCTTATTCTCTACACTATCATATGTGTGGAGAATCACCCATACTCCCCCTGGTACGTGTTGTGTATTCTCTTCACTTTCACCTGTGTTTTGAATTGCCCATACTTCCCCTGGTGTTGCTTATTATTCTCTACACTTTGACATGTGCGGAGAATTACCCATACATCCCCTGTTATTGCTTATTCTCTACACTATCACCTGTGTTTTGAATTACCCATACTTCCCCTGGTGTTGCTTATTCTCTACACTATCATATGTGTGGAGAATCACCCATACTCCCCCTGGTACGTGTTGTGTATTCTCTTCACTTTCACCTGTGTTTTGAATTGCCCATACTTCCCCTGGTGTTGCTTATTATTCTCTACACTTTGACATGTGCGGAGAATTACCCATACATCCCCTGTTATTGCTTATTCTCTACACTATCACCTGTGTTTTGAATAACCCATACTTCCCCTGGCGTTGCGGGTTCTCTACACTTTCACCTGTGTTTTGAATTACCCATACTTCCCATGGTGTTTCTTATATTCTCTACTATTTTACATGTGCAGAGAATTACCCATACTTTCACTGGTGTTGCGTTTTCTCTACACTATCACCTGTGTTTTGAATTACCCATACATCCCCTGGTATTGCTTATTCTCTACACTTTCACCTGTGTTTTGAATTACCCATACTTCCCCTGGTGTTGATATTCTCTACACTTTCACGTGTGTGGAGAATAACCCTTACTTTCAGTTCACTGGTGTTGCGTTTTCTCTATACACTATCACCTGTGATTTGAATTACCCATACATCCCCTAGTGTGGTGTATTCTCTCCTCTTAACTTATGTTGTGATTTACCATGGAGGTAGAAATATTTACGCATACTGCCCTTGTGTGGTGGTCTATACTCGTACTTCTTTGTGTGCTGATCTACCCATACTGAAATAGTTACCCCTTTCAAATCTACAAAGGGCATAAATTGGGTGTCCAAGTTAATGACTTACATTGTAGGTATTTAATTAGTTAGTTTTGTACATTAGTCTATGTCCCAGGGGTGTGCAAATAATCTTGTCTGGTGATCTACCCATTCTTTACTTTATGATTAATGTCCCTTCCCCTTGAGTGGTGAACTGCTTACATTTTTCCTTGTGTGGTGATCAACCTATTCCTTACACTATGGTAAATGACACTTCACCTTGTGTTGTGAACTACTCACACTTAGTCCCCTGTGTGGTGAAATGTACATACTACCCTTTGTATGGTGAAATAACTGCTTATATTTGTCCACACTTCTTCCTGTGTGGTGAATAACTCAAAATTCCCCTATTGTCCCAAGATCCATCCCTTAGGCCTATCTGCACTAAAGATGTATGATTCAGATTTCAGTTAATTCATAAATGAAAAACTAACAAAAAATCCTCATAAAACCAAAGAAATATCTTCCCTTGCAGATAATCAGGGCACTCTGATTGTCTTCTTTGGAAACAGTTTTACCAGTCAGAGAGCACTCTGATTGAAACTGTTCAGACAAATTTCAAATAAATTTTTTCAGAAATTGTAGACGCTAAGAATTGAAGAGAAAATCCTAACCACCCTGTCTGAATCATATGTCTTTGTGTAATTATTTTAATGTAATTAGTTTAAATGTACGAGTTGCTCCTACCAAAGAATGAGACCATGAAAAAAGAGTTGTTTTAAATAAAATCATGATTTTTCTTGCAAGCAAAGTCATTATTTCAGAAAGTGGGCAAGCATAAAAACGAAATTATGGAAATCTCAGTATCTTGCAGAGATATGGACTTTTCTATCCAAAAAATGAATGATAAAATTTTTTTTTTTTTAATCTCAGTAAGTGTTTTCAAAAAGTGTTGATCTTTCTTATGAGTGAAGTTATTAACGTTTGTCAGAAATTGAGCAAAATTATGGAAATCTCAATATCTCGCAGAGATATGGATATTTCTTTTATAAAATACAATGATAAAATTCCCTTACTTGTACTTTTTGGGGGGTTTTAGCTCTGAAAGATATTGAGAATATTTTTCAGAGCTCAAGGTAAAACCACAGAAATATCTTGTTGACTCATTGTGTAGGAGCAGCTCATTCTCATGAGGGTTTTCATGTATGTTAGGGCCTCATCCAAACCCTCTGAAAAACTCGCAGAGTTGTGCAAACACCTGTGCCTGTTGGTGGACCCCCTCGGCTGCCTGGAACAAGTGTTGGTCCTGCTGGTCTGGGTGCGATGGAAGGTATGTTCTCTGTTCAGTGAAGTTTAATTAGATGCACCACTAGTGTTTTGTTTCACTGGTGTAACGCCTTACAAATTCGATGAGCTAGAGCAAAGCAATTTTTGGATGCATACATACTTGCGCATTATGAGCTGGAAAGTAGTGGTTGGTCCCTAAAACGTTTGGTTCGGCAAGATCTCTCAAGACGTCGGGATGAGGGCCCCTTATCATTTAGCCTTTTGTTGGTCACGTCACTCTTTTGTTCTCTAGTAAACAGGTTTGAACTGGGGATCTTTCAAGATCATCAAAGGTGCCTTGAGATGTCTTTGTTTGAGCCAATGGAATCTGGACTTGGTGGATGATGAGGACCTCTATTCAGTTGATGATATGACGGCTGGAGAAACATGTTCTGCTTGGTCATACCACTTTACATCAAAAATATATAGTAAGAACACCTTTTTACTGCCTTTTGATACCAAAGATGACATTGGATTCTTATCAAATTCTTTCGAATTGGTTAGTTTTTAGAAGAGGTCAACGGTTGCATATTCTCTACACTTTCATTGTGTTTTGAATTACCCATACTTCCCCTAGTGTTGCGTATTCTCTACACTTGTACATGTGTGGAGAATAACCCTTACTTTCAGTTCACTGGTGTTGCGTTTTCTCTATACACTATCACCTGTGATTTGAATTACCCAAACATCCCCTAGTGTGGTGTATTTTCTCCTCTTCACTTATGTTGTGATTTACCATGGAGGTAGAAATATTTACGCATACTGCCCTTGTGTGGTGGTCCACTCATACTTCCTTTCACTTGTGTTTGGAATTACCCATACATCCCCTGGTCTTGCGTATTCTCTACACTTTCACATCTGTTTTGAATTGCCCATACATCCTGGTCTTGCGTATTCTCTACACTTTTACCTGTGTTTTAATGACCCATACTTCCCCTGGTGTTGCGTATTCTCCACACTTTCATCGTGTTTTGAATTACCCATACTTCCATTTGGTGTTGCGTATTCTCTACACTTTCACATGTGTTTTGAATTACCCATACTTCCCCTGGTGTTGCCTATTCTCTACACTTTCACCTGTGTTTTGAATTACCCATAATTCCCCTGGTGTTGGGTATTCTCTACACTTTCACCTGTGTTTTGAATTACCCATACGTCCCCTGGTGTTGCGTATTCTCTACACTTTCAATGTGTTTTGATTACCCATAGTTCTCTTGGTGTTGCCTATTCTCTACACTTTCACCTGTGTTTTGAATTACCCATAATTCCCCTGGTGTTGGGTATTCTCTACACTTTCACCTGTGTTTTGAATTACCCATACGTCCCCTGGTGTTGCGTATTCTCTACACTTTCAATGTGTTTTGATTACCCATAGTTCTCTTGGTGTTGCCTATTCTCTACACTTTCACCTGTGTTTTGAATTACCCATAATTCCCCTGGTCTTGGGTATTCTCTACACTTTCCCCTGTGTTTTGAAATACCCATAGTTCACTTGGTGTTGCGTATTCTCTACACTTTCACATGTGTTTTAAATTACACATACTTCCCCTGCTGTGCGTATTCTCTGCACTTTCACATGTGTTTTGAATTACCCATACTCCCAGGTCAAAATTCCAGTTGAACCTTCTGGGTTAACTGGAGCTATAGTTCAAAATCAGTTCATAAACTAGTTAAACCTAGTCCAACCAGTTGGTTATTATGGAAAATGGACGAGTTTGGTCACTATCCAGTTGAACCAGTTGACCCCAGTTAACTGGGTTAAACTGGAATTTTGACCTCAGCTTCCACTGGTGTTGCGGATTCTCTACACTTTCAAATGTTTTGTGAATTACCCATACTTCCCCCGGTGTGTCGTATTCTCTACACTTACACGTGTGTGGTGAATTACCCATACTTTCCCCTGGTCTCGCGAATTCTCTACACTTTCATTGTGTTTTGAAATACCCATAACTCCCCTGTAGTTGCGTATTCCCTACACTTTCATTGTGTTTCGAATTACCTATACTTCCCCCGCTGTGTCGTATTCTCACACTTTCATAGGTGTGGTAAATTACCCATATACTTTCCCCTTGTCTTATTTGAGTATTCTCTACACTTTCACCTGTGTCATGAGTTACCCATACTTCCCCTGGTCTTGCGGATTCTACACACTTTCACATATGTTTTGAGTTACCCAAATACCCCTGGTGTTGCCTATTTTCTACACTTTCACCTGTGGTTTGAATTACCCATAATTCTCCTGGTGTTGGGTATTCTCTACACTTTCACCTGTGTTTTGAATTACCCATAACTCCCCTGTTGTTGCATATTCTATACACTTTCACCTGTGTTTTGAATTACCCATAATTCCCCTGTAGTTGCGTATTCTCTACACATTCACTTGTGTTTTGAATTACCCATAACTCCCCTGGTGTTGCCTATTCTTTACACTTTCACCTGTGTTTTGAATTACCCATAATTCCCCTGTAGTTGCGTATTCTCTACACTTTCACCTGTGTTTTGAATTACCCATAATTCCCCTGGTGTTGGGTATTCTCTACACTTTCACCTGTGTTTTGAATTACCCATAACTCCCCTGGTGTTGCGTATTCTCTACACTTTCACCTGTGTTTTGAATTACCCATAATTCCCCTGTAGTTGCGTATTCTCTACACTTTCACCTGTGTTTTGAATTACCCATAATTCCCCTGGTGTTGGGTATTCTCTACACTTTCATCTGTGTTTTGAATTACCCATAATTCCCCTGTAGTTGCGTATTCTCGAGACATTCACTTGTGTTTGGAATTACCCATAATTCCCCTGGTGTTGCGTATTCTCTACACTTTCACATGTTTTTTGAATTAACCATACTTCCCCTGGTGTTGCCTATTATCTGCACTTTCACCTGTGTTTCGAATTACCCATAATTCCCCTGTAGTTGCGTATTCTCTACACATTCACTTGTGTTTTGATTTACCCATAACTCCCCTGGTGTTGCCTATTCTCTACACTTTCACCTGTGTTTTGAATTACCCATAATTCCCCTGTAGTTGCGTATTCTCTACACTTTCACCTGTGTTTTGAATTACCCATAATTCCCCTGTTGTTGGGTATTCTCTACACTTTCACCTGTGTTTTGAATTACCCATACGCCCCCTGGTGTTGCGTATTCTCTACACTATCATTGTGTTTTGAATACCCATAATTCTCCTGGTGTTGCCTATTCTCTACACTTTCACCTGTGTTTTGAATTACCCATACGCCCCCTGGTGTTGCGTATTCTCTACACTATCATTGTGTTTTGAATACCCATAATTCCCCTGGTGTTGCCTATTCTCTACACTTTCACCTGTTTTGAATAACCCATAATTCCCCTGTAGTTGTGTATTCTCTACACTTTCACCTGTGTTTTGAATAACCCATAATTCCCCTGTAGTTGCGTATTCTCTACACATTCACTCGTGTTTTTAATTACCCATAATTCCCCTGTAGTTGTGTATTCTCTACACTTTCACCTGTGTTTTGAATTTCCCGTACTTCCCCTGGTCTTGCCTATTCTCTACAACGAGACATGTTTGGTGACAACCCTTACTGTCTTCGAGTGGTGAATTTATCACAATTATCTTAGCCCTGTTGAAACACTTGTTCAATGTACGTTTTCTTTAGGGATGGTACACTTAATATTGATCCAATGTCATCTCCAGTATCATTTATTGGCAAACATGCAGTGAGAAAAATCACTACTTATCATGCTCAAACTGTTTAACAAATTGGTGACGTTTGTGTAATACGTCAGCACTTTTCCGAATAAATTTGGAGACTTGCTTTACACACAATTGGTAACTAAATTACTGGCCATTACAGAACTTGTTACTCCGACCAGCACATCATCATCTGGATAGAAGTTCTCATCATCTGTCGAGTTAGGATCCTATTGGAACAAGCGTTGACACCTCTTGGCACCACCAGTGCAGCTTGGTTGCGAAACCACAATCGGTGAAATCCTAAGCACTCTTGAGGGCACCATTTCATTTAAGCAAGCAACAACTACCTTCTGCTCAGCACTTCTGCGTCTAAAACAAAGCGCTAAATTGCGTCTAGCTCGTTAGATTTGTAAGACAGTACATCGTTGTTACAAACCACTAGTAGCGCATCTAATTGAACTTCACTGAACAGAGAATATATCAACCATTGCATTTGGACCTTTGGACCATCACAAGTTCCAGGTGGCCGAGGGGGTCCACCAACAGGCACAGGTGTTTGCACGACTCTGCTTTTTTTTTGGCAAAAATTTTCAATAAAAAATTGAACAGAACTCTCCTTGTAACTTGTACTTTATTTGCATCAACCCTACCCCCTCCCCCCCCCCCCAATTCGTATGTTGAAGGTCCATCTTATCTCGATGGAACCCACCCCACACTATAAGGACCAATGTTAGCCCCCCTACTGTGTGGGGTGGGTTCCATCGGGTTAAGATGGACCCTCGGGCCACCATATTTAACTACAGTGCAAGTGGATATGTATAAAGTCGCTTTTGGCTAAGTGTTTTTGCGCATATGAAATTAGTTGTAGAAATAATACACACCCATGGCTGCACTGTGTTCAAATATGGTGGGCCAAGTAGACGACTCAAGTAATAATGAGATATTAGTCTTCAACTTTAGGGCAATCAAAACTTAAATTAATTCACCCTTAAAAATTAGCCTTTATTTTCGTACACACAAAACCAAACTTGATAAAACCATAAGGCTCAGCCTTGCACACATTTTCAAGCAAAATTTGATAAAGCCACACTTTCGGGCAAAACCATAAGCCTCGTAAACATTTTTAGGCAAAATTTGATAAAACCATAAGAGTATAGCCTTGTAAACATTTTCAGGCAAAATTTGATAATAAAACAACTGTTCTGGCAAAATTGAATGAAACCATAAGGCCACATTTTTGGGCAAAATATGTGAAAACCATAAGACTTTGTAAACATTTTCAGGCAAAATTTGATAAAAACCACAAGGCTATACCTTGTTAACATTTTCAGGCAAAATTTGATAAAAACCATAAGACTATAGCCTTGTAAACCTTTTCAGGCAAAATTTCATTAAAAAACACATTTTCTGGCAAAATTTGCTAAAACCATTAGGCTATAACCTTGATCAAAACCACAATCATAATTTGATCAAAACCACAAGGCTAGACCTTGTTAACATTTTCAGGCAAATTTGATAAAAACCACATTTTGGGGCAAAATTTGTGAAAACCATAAGACTTTGTAAATATTTTCAGGCAAAATTTGATAAAACCATTAGGCTATAACCTTGTAAACATTTTCAGGCATAATTTGATCAAAACCACAAGGCTATACCTTGTTAACATTTCCAGTCAAACTTTGATAAAACCACATTTTCGGGCAAAATTTGTGAAAAACCATAGGCTAGCCTTGTACACATTTTAGATCAAAATTTGATAAAACCACATTTTCGGGCAAAATTTGTGAAGAACCATAAGACTATAACCTTGTAAACATTTTACGGCAAAATTTGATAAAACCACATTTTCGGGCAAAATTTGTGAAAAACCATAGGCTAGCTGTGTACACATTTTAGGTCAAAATTTGATAAAACCACATTTTCGGGCAAAATTTGTGAAGAACCATAAGACTATAACCTTGTAAACATTTTACGGCAAAATTTGATAAAACCACATTTTCGGGCAAAATTTGTGAAAAACCACATTCTCGGGCAAAATTTGTGAAAAACCATACCTTGTAAACATTTTTAGGCAGAATTTGATAAAAACCATAGCCTTGTAAAACTGTTCAGGCAAAATTTGATAAAAACCACATTTTCTGGCAAAATTTGTGAAAAAACCATAAGACCATATTGCCTTGTAAACATTTTCATGCAAAATTTGATGAAAAACCAAAAGACTTGTAAACATTGTCAGGCAAAATTTGTTAAAAAACACATCTTCTGGCAAAATTTGCTTAAACCATTAGGCTATACCTTGTTAACATTTTCAGTCAAACTTTGATAAAACCACATTTTCGGGCAAAATTTGTGAAAAACCATAAGGCTAGCCATGTACACATTTAAGGTCAAATTTTGATAAAACCACATTTTCGGGCAAAATTTGTGAAGAACCATAAGACTACAGCCTTGTGAACATTTTCAGGCAAAATTTGATAAAAACCATTTTCTGGCAAAATTTGATAAAACCACATTCTCGGGCAAAATTTGTGAAAAACCATACCTTGTAAACATTTTTAGGCAGAATTTGATAAAAACCATAGCCTTGTAAACATTTTCAGGCAAGATTTGATAAAGCCACATTCAGGCAACGTTTGATAGAAACATAAGGCTATATTATATATAGCCTTGCACACATTTTCAGGCAAAATTTGATCAAACCATAAGGATATAAAGCCTTGCCCACATTTTCAAGCAAAGTTTGATAAAACCCCTTTTTCAGACAAATTAGATAAAGCTACATTTTCAGGCAAAATTTGATAAAACCATAAAGCTGTAGGTCTAATGGATACTATTTGGGGGGGGGGGGGGAGTCCAGATCAAGGTTACTGTATATACAACTGACAAAGTAAAACATCACAGTTTTGCAAAACATAAACATGATTCATTAGAATCCGAGGTGATTCATCAATAGTAATATGTAAACCGACCCATAATCTTGTAATTAAGTACACCATTGCAAGCAACAAATTTTAGTTACAAATTTGGTCTATTCATCCTGGTAAGGTTTGTTCAATTTAGCAGGGCTACCAATCGTGCAGGTCCCAGGATACCGGCCCCACGCGCTTTTCCAGATCATCGGGGCCTTTGCACCGCCCTCCCGAGCGGGTCAGGTCCGCCACCCCAGGGTTACCCAGGGCAGTCCCCTACTTTACTAAGGCGGTCCGCTAGCCGAAAAGACTAGGGACTACTTCCGTTGGTCAACCATTTGTGATAACACTGGCCCTCCTAAGGAAAGGAGCCCGAATGCACCTTTAAGATCAACCACCCAGTGGCCCGAGCCGGAAGTAGGACCCCACCTGCCACGTGCAAGTGTCCAGGTCCCTTTAATCTTTGAAGTTGCCGCACCACCAAGGTAGCGCAAAAAAACGCGTATGTGCTTGTTATTTGCAATGGTGCTCGTATTTACAAGATTACGGAACTTTTTAGTTATTACTATTGATGAATCACCGCAGATTCAAATGAAAAGTGTAAAGTTTTTCATTACTGTGGTGATTTACTTGTTCATGTGTATAAAAGTAACCCCTTTCTAGTAATTTTGGCCCAAAATAGGTACACAATGTGTCTTTTCTACATTTAAACTGTACAGTAGTGCAATAACAACCCACTGTACACCAACTAGAAAAACATAAAAAAACAAACTAAGATAATATCTACAATAAATTTCTTACTATTGATTACAACAAATTGCTAGGTTGTTACACAGATGAACAGCGAGGATGTCTTGATGATACTGATGTTTTCATACGTGTTACCTGCCTTTGCACCCTGCAGCCTTTCAAGATGTCAGTAGGGTTTATTCCCTCCATACTTGGTTGTAGGAACTTCTAGCAAGGAAAGAATAAGCAAACAGTTTATATGAAATTGCAGGCAAACAATTCAGTGCAAAATCTATGACCTCCTCCCAAGTGATATCAGGGTTTTGTTTCAGTGTGATATTAGTGATCAATGTTTTCCTTATTAATTTTCAAACCATTACTTATCACTTTTTCCTGTTAAAAGTAGTACTCTGTGAGAAAGTTTGAGAAGTACTTCTCCTTTTCTACCATCTACTCAGGGGAGGTATAATTTTATGGTTTTAATTTAGTTTTTAAATCAATCATCTCTCTCAAATGTATTACATTGACTGATGCACCTGTTGAAAGCTTGACAAATATTGACATAAAAACACAACTCAGCCTGTCAATTCAAATCAAGACATGAAGCTATTTTTGACTTTTGTTCAAACAAGAGCAACATGTATTCTGCACAATTGTTACAGAGCACCATTTTTGCCGAGCTTATTATTAAAAGTGTGCTTTCTGGAAATTTACCTTTTAATTGAGGGTGCAGCTCCTTTATCAGAGGCTTGTCTTGGACATCTACTTGTTGAAGGGTACATGTCTTTGCAGATGCTAAGCCTGATTGAAACACAAAAGAAGTGGGAAATCGTTTAGTCTTAAAAAGCTCCATTAGTTTGTCTTTACTTCCTGGCCACCAAACATTAATGAAGACAAAACATTGAGAGAAGCAACAAAATGGTTGGAGGAGCTCATGCACATCAGGAACATTGTAATTGTTCAAATAAAAATAAGCAACAGTATATCAACATGTAAAACCTGACATACAATTATAAACTGCCCGTCATCTCAAATCAATAAAAACCAAGTTTGCAGTTGATATGCAAAATCCATCTCAAGTTGTCAATCTAACAAAAAAAAACAATACTGTTGTTTTAGCCACAATGAGTGACCAAAGAGCTTCTGGATGAATCCAATGACCCTTTCACACACCAAGTTTTAAGTTGACATTTGTGTCCCCATTGAGTTATAATTTGCTTGCACCCACACACACAAGCTTGTTTATGCTTGCAACCGTAGACCTAATATTGTCCCTCTTTTGTTTATACTCTAAACTTTTTTTGCAGCAGCTCCCATTGGTATTTGAACTGTGAACCTTTCCCAAGCCGTGGACCTATTGTCCTCTTTTGTTATAGGTCCCTGGTGTGAATGTGTATACCTACACACCCACACTCGGAAGGACATGTCGAAAACAGTTTGCCCCTTTGGTAGTTTTGCCATTTGCAGGGAATAAAAACCACCATACTTAACCAGGGTTAAGAATAAAACTTACTTTCTGGGAGTTCACCTCTTACTGGAGAGTGCAGCTTTCTTATCGTTCATGGTCGTGGACATCTTTTGTTGACAGGGTAGATGTCTTTGGAGATGCTAAGCTTGACTGCAACTCAAACATAAAATTGAATTGTATTATTTGTATTATCTTCTGTTTTTTATATGCATTTTCTTCAAATAATTTTCGTTTCATGATCACAGAGACAAAAATTATTTTCATGACATTGTTTTACCAATTTCTCAAAAACTACAGCACCTCAGCAAGTAATATTTTCAGGGAAGCTTTCTACCATCATTATCTTCAAACTGTGTATTAAAGTTTAGATGTAAATCTGTGGACATTGTGTTTTTTGTCCTACAAAAAGTACATAGACCCTTTAATGTATTTAATGGGATTTAGGAGACGTACGCCTTTCGGCGATAATTTTTTTTTCTTCCTTTTATTCTCTCCTGGGCACCCCACTGTTGTTTTACTTTATTTTCTTAAATCTTTTAATGTGTGTACATGTGCTTTTTAAATGTGTTTGCCCGAATAAATATTGTAACTAATTGGATTGATTAATATTTTAAAAATATTATCCACTGTCAGTAAATCAGTTGTTCGGTTTAATCGTGTCGTGTTTACCCATTTTAACTTTTAGTCACAAATAAATAAAGACAAACATTGAAAGCAGCAACAATAATGCTTGGAGGAACTCATGCACTAAGAGATATCATTGCAGTAAGTTTTCACTCAAAGTGATTAAATGTCTAGTCACATCTTCTCCTTATATTGACTGTGAGGGCCTACTACCAAGATTATCCCTGTCTCTTGAGAAAATAAAACAACGATAAAATAAAACACTTGTTCAAGTATTGATACTAAGAGATAAAAGATCGACAGCAACAACCCCATAATATTTCACTCACTGCCTTTGTTCGGGAGGTTGTCTTACCTGTAATTTATCCAAATTATACTATCTCAGCCAAACAACAGACTCAAGAGGATAGGCAGCCATCTGAAAGATAAAAATACAACCTTTTAAACAAAAGTGAACATTTTACAAATGTTTGCCATCATCAATAACTCCAACTCCAAAAAATTCTCCACACACTAAATTAACATTCATAATGCCTTGGTGAGGTAAAAAAAAAATCTTTAAAAAATGCAATTTGACAATTGTTCAGGAAAAGTTTCCGTATGGCGCCACCACTTTTTCATTCGATATGAAATGATTTAGTATCTAATTTAACTCAATGAGATATCTTTTTTTTTGTAAAAATGAGTGAAAAAGTGGTGGCGCCATACGGAAAGTTAGCCCACGAAAAATACATAATTACATTGTAAATTATTATTTTTACTTTGTTCAAGAAATTCAAATGCATTGTTCTTTCCTTTCAAAATGGCTGTGCGAGTTGGTTTCGTCGTACCAGCCCACGTGTGTTCGAGTTTACCGCCGCCGCGCCCCACAGCACAGACACGGTGAAAGTGAATGAAGTCTCAGACTCAGATTTGCTCAATTTTCACCATTTTAAAAACTCGTATTCACCATAAAAACTTTTTCAACGGATTCTATAATTTACATTCAACTCACCTTACCCCTTTTGCGGAGGGTTTGTCGACTTAATCTACCATAAAATGTCACATACTTTTAGGAGAAAAGATAGGAATCACTTGTTGAAGTCGGCCATTTTCTGTATGTCGCTGTCGTAACGTATGAGGGCGCCAACCAAAGACAACAATATTTTGAGGGGTAGTTTTTCTCGTGAAGGATAAGGGGGATGTAAAACAAAGGTTTGACAGATCTATTGTGAAAACCTTTTGTCTTTTCGGTTAAGAGAAAACAGACTTTTTATTAGTCTTTCGATTGTTTTGACTTGGATGGGCGAGAAAGAAATCGCATTGAAAAAAACGCCCATCCATTAACACCCCCTTTCTCATTCAATGGTAAAGGCGATTTAGGCCTGATGCAAACAAGGTAATTGGGCGATTCTTTTATATTTTTTTTTGTGGGGGGGGGGGGGGGGGACTGCATTAATATTAAGAGTGAACGGGCTGCGGAATAAACCGAGATTAAAGCAAGATTTTGCAGACGTTTGTTTAATATACTCATTACTATTATTTTCACTTCATGTCGTAAAGAAACAAAATATCATCTTCCCCTCACATTTCAGTAATTTTGTTAAAACAATTTTTGAAATAAAAAAAATAAAAAAATCTATTTTTTGTAAAATAAATAAACACAATAAATAAACACAGATATTTACAAGCCTTCCAAGATGTCTGATGAGCACATTTTATTCACATGATGCAAATCTGAACAAGTCGTATTACAAAAATAAAATTTAAAAAGATAAACATTTTTAAGGCTGAAGTAAAATAATAGTTTACACACAGAAATCAATCTTACTTAAAAGCAGGGTGTATCTTTTGGTAATTATTCCACAAATTTGAGCATAAAAACTTGGTTAAGAGCACTGGATAGCTTTTGATATAAAACATTGTTAGAATTGACCACAGAGAGCATACATGTACTGGTCAGTGAAATTTAATACCAAAAGTATACCCTGCCTTTAAATTCATGATGAGTTGTAAGTTCTTGGCCATATATTGGAATCCACAATTGACCGAAATTAATACAAAGTAAAGATCTTTTTACGTCACAGTTCACTCAAAATGCTGTTAAATACACACCCTAGAAAGGCAATCCACTTACATTATTTTAATACCACTTGATATAAATGAACTTGTCATAAAAAAGGACACTTGGTTATAGAAAAATATAGTAATTAACAAAGTAAATGTTTAAAAATACTCAAAGCCTTTTACATAAAATTGTCGTATACAATATTGAACTTAAGATTACTTTTTATGATTATTATATGTATATGTATATTTATGTATATTATTTCCAGTATTAAAACCTAGGATGCTTATGAGTGAACTTAATCACTGTAGCTCACAAGCTTGAGGAAACCTGTAAACAAGGGTGGTTGCTCTGCGTACCAGAAAAACAAAGGTTAACCCCTGCTCTTCCACAAAAAGTGTTCACAGGGTCTTAAAAGTGCACATAGAACATGATACTGGTACATACAGTTTAATGTCCCATCAGAAGAACAAAGAAACAATGGTTACAGCAAGTGACACGACCAGGTTGTTGAACCCACCTGATCAGAAATACCAGAGCTTAAGTTCAGCACTCTTAAATGCTTAGCCACAATACAATAAAATAATTTTTTTTTTAATATACCGCCATTTCAGCAAGACCACAGCGGTTTGTGATGAAACAGAGAAACAAGGAAAGGATCAAACAATTTGCGAGTTAAAATCAAACAGCCAAACTATCCTTGTGGGAACAGGTGCATCAAGTACATCAATTTGTCGTCGATTGATAGTGATGTTGGCAATTTATACCGGTGAAAACATATTGTGCCTTTTGATCATAGCAAAGTCTGTCCCGAGCCAATATGGCTCATCAGGCCGGTGTTTATATCGCATTTCATTGGTATTACACGACCAGGAATGATTCTATTCCCCCTAGACAGGTTGGATGCCAGTCCATCGCGGGTTACTCCCCAGCTCTCACTGGTACCCATTTTTACTCCTGGGTGGAGAGATGCAATTATGTTTGCTGAAGGACACAAGTGTCCAGACTTTGACTGAACATGATGCCCATATTCCATAAATTACAGAGTTTGAGTCCACTGCCCTAGAATGCTTGGCCGCGACACCCAGGCCTTGAAATAACTTGTAGCGCCCGCTGTGGTACCCTGTGCTTTTGCTTTGGTGCTCTTTGCAAAGTTCGATACAAATTAACATTTTCCTCAAAGAAGTACCCTTTACCAGATAAAAATTACTGTGCCCCTCTCAGACCCAAATTCAACGCCTGGACTACACTTCGATCATAACTACTTTTTACAAGCTCGGCTTCATCAGCACAACATCAAAGTTATAAGATTCTGGGAGTCCTATATGACTTATATTAAACTCCTTGGTCCATTTGAAAATGGGAAGTCCATGGCTGGTTGTAGGTCCATTTATAGCAAGTGCCGACATCGTCTCTGACATGCCTAGGTTAGTCGCCTATAAAAAAGAACAGATCAATTTGACCAATCATTATCAATCGAAGTGAGTTACTGGCCAATCAAGGCACAGGATTCGATTCCTATTCAAAGAATTAACACTGGTATAACACTGAAATAATCCTACACAAGTGGGTATGTTTACAATGGACTACTTGTGTAATGGGGGCCTAGGGCACTACAATATTTTAGTTGGACGCAGGTTCAAAATTTAAGGCAGATGGCTCATTGATTTGTCTTAAAGTTAGTGACTGCATCAATATGATGCACTACAAAGAGATACTAAACTACAGCAAAAACAGGCAACTATTAAAACGAGAAAATGAGAAACATTAAAAACATTGAAAAATATCAAACTGGAGAACAACATTACTATTAAAACAACACTTGGTACAGAAAGCACAAGTACAGATCCTCACACTTGTTTCATTAGTGTGTTATAAAGCTGAATGGACGTGCAGTCAATCTGCCTGAGACAGTCAGCAACCATACTGGTTTCACACTGGTTTGTGCATGGCCAGATCAAATCCACTGTTTGGAAAAGGAAATAGAGATAACAGGTGTAAGTTGCCAGACGAAAATGATTTTGTTGTAGCTTTCCATAATGGAGCTGAAAGGCAAAATCACCAACTACTACTACCAGGCCAACCTGATCTCAAAACTTGAGTAGGTAGGATTTAGCACTTTGCATGATGGAAATACAATAAAGTATAGGCGGTAAAACATGTTAGGATAATCCCTAAATGAGTTGGGGTGGTCGTCTTCTAGATTTTCATAGGGTTGGATTTTCCGACTGGAACAAATCTTTAAAAAACAGGATACCTTTGTATCAGTGCAGCCACCAGCAAAAGGAGCTGATGGTTCTAGATCATAACGGGAACAGATGGTGAAGGCTGGATTCTTTTCAGAGTACGGATCATGGAGATAGTCTGTAAGAGTAGCAAAATATTAGTGTTAACATCAACTTTGGGATCGCTCAAACAAAGAGAAATTGACAGGAGTGGGATTTGAACCTACAACCTCACAACAATCCTCACAAAAACACACAATGTTGGTTTGGGCACAACGAGCGTACCTGTTTGGGGTCACGCTAATAATAACAATTTGGGAAGCTTATCATCCCAAAGCCCGGTTCATAATTTATGGAATGCAAATGCGAAGCAAATTTGACTTGAATTTGACGTCACAACTCTCCTTTCGCGGCGGATATTCGCAACTCTGCAAATTTTTCGTTGAGAATTTGTGACGTCAATATTTGCTTCAAGTTTCACATTCGCAGGGAGTATGAACCGGGCTTTACTTGCAGCTCAGAGCTGAATCGCGAAGGGCGTGGCTACAACGTGTTCGAGAAGCAGGCATGCAAGGGCACCTTTGGCAGCAAGCCACATCAACATAGTATAACGGAGCACAGCCAGAGATCGAAAGTGTTTGATTTTCAAAGGGAGGAAAACAAGATGGCCTTGAAAACCCATGTGGCACAGTAGAGAACCAAAGCACAACTCAACTTTACACATGGCCCTGGCTGGGTATCGAACCAGGGTCACATGCCAACCATGCCCCAACATAAGTTTTGCTTCTTGTGAGCTCCCCTGCAGTATCCCAAAAGTGTAATTATATCTACCTAGCTATTAAAACTATACTATTATTGAAACTCGTGCATACACACTATTGCCTGTCCGAGATTTGTTACTGTGGAAACATAATAAACTTTGAAACCTTGAAAAAACTTCACCATGATAGCCTATGCATGCTGCAGGAATGAACACCCCATGCGCACAGACATAGTACCATGGTTTAACTAGAGCTACCATGCATGTGTGCAAGATGATAGGTAATCAACACATGCACTAGCAATTCCATGCTAGCTGTGCAGGTATCAGTGAGACGGACGATAAACAATGTCGACCTTTGACATCCCAAAAGATGAAGAGTCTGTAACAAGGGCAGTTGGTTTGTGCGCCGTTTGAAAGGTCCTGTTGGAGTTTGACTATAGTGTATCTGTGGTCAAGACAACTTGCGCCTGAATCCAAGGACCCCAGCTTGCCTTTGTGAAGTAAAAAGGGTTTCCTTAGGAAGTATGGAATCAAATAACTTGAGTGCAAGACCATTCACCATTGTGATGATATTCATCAAGGAGTCCATGACGTTGCTTTGAGTGCGCCGTATGAAAGGTCATGTCTGAGTTTGACTAACATCCATGGTCAAGACAACCTGTACCTGAGTCCACGGACCCCAGTTTGCCTTTGTCAAGTGAAAAAGGTTTTAAATCTCCTTACAAGGAATGTGTAGGAATTGAAGAAACAATTGACTTGAAGGGCAAGACTACTCACCATTGTATCTCATGACATTCATCAAGGAGTCCATATCTTTGACGTTTCCGTTGTCTCGTCTGAATATCTCGGCCCTTGGCGTCAGCTGATAGGAGTATAAATTTCCCTTTTTAGCCTTCATGGCAGGGTAGCCACTCAAAGTGTAGATCTCCTCATAGAATGGTACATTGTATGATGGCCAATAACCTGGATAATATGATAATAATAATGTTAACAACAAGTTCAGGTGGTGTTGGCGGTCATAACCAAGTTAACAGTTTGGTTGAATTTGCCATCGGTTAATCACTGGCCAATGACTGAAACACTTATTGATTACGACCGCCACAACAGACCCCTTCCTTATATAAAGCACATTTAACATTATTGTAAGTGCACATCACAAGTGCCTTGTAATTGGGCCAATAACACAATTTTGAACAGCAATTATTCACAACCTTTTGTTGCCAGTCACACTTTTGTTAGAAAACAATATAACCAGGGGCCCCAATTTCATCGCTAACCGCCAAATACTTTGCTTACAATCACCATTCTCTAAACTGTGCTAGCCTTGTAAGCGTAGAAAGCTCAGTGATGTGGAACCATGGCTTAGGCTTCAGGCTCTGTCCTCTCATCTGACTAAGAAGCCCTAAGCGCGTACACAAAGCATGCACACTATTATCAAAACACCGTAGGGCCAAGCTAGCCTCAGCCGAATCCAAAGCCGAAGCTGTGGTTTCGAAAAATGGCCTAAGTGTTCAATCAAGTTGATGACATCACCAACCTGCTCGCAGTATTGCTGTCTGGTCCCCCGTCTTCACCAGTCCTGGGATCTGCTCTACAACAGTCAGTGTCCCGTCAAGAAATTCACCTGATATACGCTTTTTGTCTATAACCATGTACTGATTGTTGTACGTTCCTGAAGAAAAAAAATAATTAAGATACAATTAGGACCTTCATGGTACAGTAACCAACCTTTACACTGACCATACTTTTGTCCTAACTACTTTACTCTAATATTGGATCCTAGCCACCCATTTTGTAAATTTACAACTTTGATTGGCTATACATTTAACTTTCCCACTTTATCTGGATGCCTTCTAATAATTGTTTGATCCTCTTTGTTGCTATAAATGGATATATGTTTTGTATGAGCTTGTTTTTGCCTCTGACGAAGGTCTGGTTTGGATCAAAAGCAAAGGCCATCTTCCCCACCATTTTTACAAAACACCTGTATAGTCTATACCATACTGTTTGGATTGATAGGCTTTTCAGTCACAGTGTATAAAGTCACAGTGGTTGAGTACACTTTTGTTAATCCACGGCCAGCTCAAAATTTGTGTTTTTTTCTCACCTTTTACACCTTTATCTCCCGCCGCCACTCCCTTTCTCTCTTTTATCCTTTCCCATTCTGCCCTCATTGTCTTTTCAATAATTAATTAAGTATAAAGGGCCTGAACCAACCATTTTCCTTTTTTTAGAATAGTAACTGATAATTTCTGAGGGTGGTATCTTTCCTCGCCTTCCACCTCTAGGACTCCGGTTCGAATCACGCCGAGGCACTGTGTGGATAGGGTTTTTCCACCACTAAATTAAAACTACCTTCTGTGTCTGCTCCCATTGGGCTCTTGGCTAGTCGATGATTAAAGGAACACGTTGCCTTGGATCGGCCGAGTTGGTCTATATAAAGCGTTTGTAACCGTTTTATATAAAATGCAAATGGTTGTAAAAATGTTTTAAAAGTAGAAAACAATGATCCACACAAATTTGCCTCGACATTGCGTGGTTTTCCTTTAACTGTGCGAACTAACACAGTCGGCCATATATGTGAGTCAAAAATTTGACTCCCATAAATGGCCGACCGTGTTAGTCGACGAGGTAAAAGGAAAACCGTGCAATTGTCGAGGTATGTTTGTGTGGATCATTGTATTCTACTTTTACAACATCTTTCTACCTGGTTAAAAAAGCTTTTCAAAGACCAACTCGACTGATCCCAGGCAACGTGTTCCTTTAAGTGTGAGTCTAAGCTTTACAACCAGAACAAATGGAAAGAAATGAATTTAAATGACTCAACTGGTTGCCACATTTGCAAATGGTTAAAAACTCTTTATAAAAAAACTTACACATTGATACCAACAAGAAATAATATTCACCAGAATTGTCCGTAGGGACTTTGGGTAGCCAACTCCAGCTTCATTCAGATGATAAAATGTTTTGTTAAAAGTGCATAATCTGCAAACTGACAGAATTATGGATGTTTTGGGCAACATAGTCTCCTAGTGATTTAATACATAGATTAGACCCTACTAATGGCCCTTAAATCTAGCATTGTAGTCAAGCTACATAGAAAGGGTTCAACGACATTGGAAAACATGTCCTGAAAAGATGCAGTACACATCTATCATGGCAACTTTATTTGCTGAGCAGGGCTGCGCGGTCTATTTCAACAAACTCCAAGCTCTGGTGTTGTCAGCAGCAGAGTGTGGGTTCGATATCCTGTCATGACACATGTGCCCTTCAGCAAGGCACTTAACCATAACTGTTTTGTAAAAAGTTGAGAAGGTAGTGCATTCTGCTCCTCCTACATGTACAGTATGTGGATGAAATACCCATGCGTACATCCTTACAGACTTTGAAAGGGATAACCCTGTTTCAGCCCCGGGAGTTGGCAATGTGCCCCTGGTCCCAGTTAAGTGTAGCCTTCTTGTTGGCCTTGTGATGTTAGACAATCTCTCATAATATATATATTTGTTTACATGGAATACATAGTCAAAACATATTGTAAGCAAACAGCGCTTGAAGCATCTGCAAGCCTAAAATTAATTTGATGGCGTCTATTGGAAATTATCAACAACAGGCATGTATACTTCACTTTCAAAACGGCAAGGGCACCAAGGCTTTCTCTCCTTGGTAAGGCCACCCTATGAGCAAAAAATGTAATTTACACTGGAGCATTTCAAGGGCACCAATGCAATGAACAAGGGGCACTGATGAGGCAACCGCCTTTGTTACCTATGTGAAATCAGGCCTGCTATAATAATGAGCAGTGCACTGTTTGGTTTGGGTGTATACACACAAACTTACCCAAACCAGGTAGTGTCATAACATTGTGTCCACCATATCGAAATAGCTTATATAGACTCCGCTTGAACTGAACTGAACTGCATTAGATTGATTTAGATTGAAATAAATTAATTTGACTCACCAGAATTATACCTGCCTACAATCTGCCCCCACTGGGAGCCGTTATTGGCCATTAGGTTAGCTACCCTGACTCGTACCCAGGCAGGCAGGGTGTATGGCGTCACCAAGTCGTAAAGAGTCTGGTTGAAGATATTATTGGTAGTTTGTAACATTACCATGCTGCTGCTCAGTAAATAGAAATCATCCAATGATTCCAACATCCCTGGGGGGTCAAAAACAAATGCCAAGTTTTAAAGAGTTAAAAAGCAGGACAGTTCTTTCAAAAAGTCTCCCGAAATCCAAACATCTACTCCGCGGCAGTAGAATATGTAGCAGGACTAGTTTACTTTAGGCACTGGACATTATTGGTAATTACCTCTGGTGTTAGCATACACACTTACTTGGTAACGAGCAAAGGAGAGCTGTTGATAGTATAAAACATTGTGAGAAAGGGCTCCCTCTGAAGTAGTGTAGTTTTGGGGAAAGAAGTAGTTTCTCACTAAAATATTACCATGCTGCTACTCAGTAAATAGAAATCATTTTTTGGTAAACAATTTTTATCTATCTAGCTATAGGCTAATCAACAGATGCTAATCAACAATGAAGAAAATATGGAATAAAATACATTGCCCACTTGGAATAACAAACAGAAATGGCACAAGGAAAATTCAATCAAGGTGAGAGGGTTGAAAAAGTCAAATGCAGCTCTATCAAGAAATACCTGTACCCCCCCCCTTAATGGCAGGTGTTTTTTATTAGATTTTATTACAGTAATTACCTGGGTAACTAGAAAAGGACATTCTCTTCGCTGCAGCATAACTGAAGGATAAATCAAAGCTGTAGTGTTTGTAGATACGTAGCATGGCGCTATAAGTAAACCAAGATGAATGTGACATTAGGACGTCTTCAAATCCCGGGAGAGCCTGATGGTAAAATGGGCACATATTAACTTGGGTTACCTTAATTTAAAACACAATTGACAATATACAATTGAAAAGTACTTACAGACTCAAATAGTGACATTAAGAACAGTTTACTTTCTTGGTCATAGATGTTGCAAGTGAATTATGAAAGAAAAACACCCTTGTTGCAGAAATTTGTATGCTTTCAGATGCCTAAATAGGCTACAGGACTAAAGAGTTTTAATATTTGAGTAACAAATTACCTCTTTCTCAAAAACAAAGATACTTCAAAAGGAGCTGTTTCTCACAATGTTTATACTACCAATAGCTCTCCATTGCACATACCAAGTCATTTTTTTATGCTAACAATTATTTTGAGTAATTACCAAAAGTGTCCAGGGGTCGATTTCACAAAGAGTTAGGACTAGTCCAAAGAGATATCAAAATGTACAGCTAGTCCCAAGTTAGGACTAGTAACTTGTCCTAACTCGAGATAAGACTAGTTTTAACTCTTTTTGAAATCCACCCCAGTGCCTTTAAACATAAGCCCTGACAAGTCACCTATAGGTTGACTCACCTTTATAAGAGCTGAGCAGTGGTTGTTTAGTCCATAAAATCTATTCTTGCTCTCTGACTTAGGATCATCTTTTTCCGAGTTAGGGAAGCTGGATGGATTCAGTGCATGCTGAAGGTCTAGTACATCTCCAAGATTGTTTAGAAAAGACAATGCTAGCAAGTCCAAGGACTGTAAAAAGATCAAGAAGAACAAATGATTAGAAATCACATGCTTGAATAATGATTGTATTCATTATTATTTTGATTGGTTCGTTGAGTTATCGTTTCACTTTTGCTGTGCTTTTTGATGTACTTTGATTTGTTGAGATCAAATAAATAGTATAATAGATGTTAAATTTGCATCGGGGATAAAGAATATTAATTTTGGTTTTTACCCATACACTGATGTGTAAATAGTAATCATCATTGTCGGTTAGCATCATGCATCAGACTTGTGAGACGCTTCCAAATAGACCAGTCTTGAGCTGCCACTTCTGCCTCCTCCACAGACCACCCAGTGCCCAATAAATAATAATAATCACAATAATAATAATAACACAAACTCTCATGAGGAATTAACTAACCCTTCCTCAATCAATAACACAAATAAGGTACCTCAACAACCAAACTGTTGAATTTGTGGTGGTTTGTTTGATCCCCGCAAGACATCCACTAGAGCTCCATGTCAAATGACATGTAACTGCTTGGAGTTGATGCAAGGGATGCAATTGACAGTGCCAAGTGGAGAAGAGCCATAGAGCCCTTATTCCGGCAATTCCCCCAAATTATACTGCACAGAGTCACTGTAAAGATTTTGAATACCAAAGTGAAGTTGTTAAGAAGATTGGACTTAACACATAATCAAAATGGATTCCTGACCAAATAATAGCTTTACCTTATTTTGGTAGGGTACCAGGTTGTAGCCAGCGACAAGCCCATCAAACTGGGCAAGAATGAGGCCAACTCCTTGCCAAAATGGATCACTCTGTTTCTTGTCTATCATCTGGCGGGTCCACTTGTCTTGCTCTTTCAAGAAGCTGGACAACTTTGTCTTAAATTCTGCGGATTGACTCTCAATTAAAAACTTGGCCATGTTGACGTAACTCTGGTATATGCACCTGCAGTAAGATGGACATACATACATTCAATGTTACTCTGTTCAATAAACCACTTTGAATAGGTGTTCCCAAAAACTTTATGTTTGGTATCATTTTTCAGAGCATGGGGTGTCATGGATGAGAGCACTGAACTCAAGCTCTGGTGTTTCTGTTCAGCAGATCGAGAGTGTGGGTTCGAGTCCTGGTCGTGACATTGCTCTCCACCCAGGGTTAAATAGGTACCTGTGAGGGCAAAGATAGTTCTTGTGATTGATTAAGCTTAGTAGTGCATACTCTCCAGGGAGCTATAGATGGTGTTAGGAATGATTTAAGGTCAAGTGACCAGGGGTAATGATTTTGGAGCACTTTAAGAAGCCCTGCGGGTGTGAAAAGCGCGATATAAAAGCCCATTATTGTTACTATTAGTGTAAAAATAACTTCTAAAACAAATTGCTTGGTACAGTTTTATTACTCGTCTTCAATTTTGTTTAAGTAGAATCTTCAGTGTTGTATCACACACTTACTCGCTGGTTAGAATGCCTTCTAGCATCCCCGCTGCTTTCATCCTGATCAGGTCTTCCTGGTACGAAGCCGTGGGGCCAAACTTGACATCAAGTACCCCCCATCCGGTGGTGTCTGTGGTGTCGTTGAAGGCTCCATAAGCCACACCTGACTTGTCCAGCACACCAACCTTGTAAGAGAACTTACCGCCATTGTAGTAAACGGTTGCTGTGGTTCTCACACCTTTTGTTAAAAAAAGAGAAAACACATTTCAGGTCTTTCAGACAGATTACTAAAAGTCATACTCATTTACTTCTCAGCAGGCCTGCTGGAATTTCATCTTTTGAGAGGGCAAGGCCATTTTTAATTTGCAAAGATAGGGCACTTCCTATTGAAATAAGGGGCACTTTGGCCAAGGCCTTTGTGCCCTTCCATGTAATTCCATGCCTGTTACCTAGATTTCAGTAGTTCGTTTATCGTCCTAAATGATAAACTGCCTTGCTCAGCGAACCGTAAAATGAATTTCTCACTGACTGGTTTTGCATTTTACTAATACAGTGTATAGGGTCAGTGTAGCGGCGCAAGACAGCCCTTTTCAGGTTGCTTCGTTTTTGATTTTGCATTGTCAAGCAACAGATGCAAGATCGGACAATTTTCTGAATCCTCCCACCACTTTTTCACTTATTTTTAACAACAAGGAATATCTCATTTGAGTAAATAAGACACCATTTTACTTCATTAAAAAAAACATGAAAAATTGGTGGCAGGATAACGGATACGGAAACTTATCCAACAAATGCTTGTAAATAAATGTAATGAGAAATTTGCTGTTGTCAGCTTGGTATTAATAATATTCACCTGATGAGAGTTTGGCAAGTTCCCTCCCTTGCATGCTTTCAGGCGGTAAAAATCATGGATGGTCAGATTTACAAACAATAGTACCGTAACTCTTACTTCAAGTTCTACCTAGAAACTATAGGCTCACGGGAGTATAGTTTCTAGAGAAGGGGTATCTCATCATATTCATAGAATAGAGCAACAGCTGAGCAAGGACCTGATATTTATTTTTTAATAGTAGGCCTAATCTTAAATTTACCTTGCACTGTTGGCAGCAGCTGCACCATCATCATGGCAAAACAAACCACAAAAAATGACCGGAAAATCGACATTTCGTTGTCTAATTGTCCAGGATATGGAGCTTGGTTGAGCCCTGTGTCGAGAAAATACTAATTGTCAAAAGAGTACAGTCGGGCTTGTTTTCAATTACTTATTAAAAATTATAGGAGCAGCTCATTCATATACACCAATCTCTATCTGCCCATCGCCGTAGTGATGACCTTTTAAAAGTGTTATTGTTGGCGGCCGTTTTGTTTACATTCAGTAATTGACTGAAAACAGTCGTCGGTATTCACCCGTCACGCACGGTTCGGTTCGCGGCAGCTTTGTGAAATAGGCCCTCATTTGGTCACTTACAGCCATTGCCAAGTGGGAGGAGGGTTTGGGAGGGGCAGCGGAGAAATTGAATGGGAGGGATCCATGTCCATGAAGACTGATTCATCCATGACTTATCCAGGTTAAAACACCTCTTTAATAGATAATATTACACTGGTGGCAAATTCCCTTATGTTTGTATTTTGTATGCGTTTTTATGCCGAATAAACTAATAATTATTCATAATTACCTTAGACAGTTTCGCTATTCCTATTGGTGGAGAGCGCTTCACGTGGGTTTGTATAAACCTTTGTTTATGACCGGTAAAAAGTGTTAATTCATGGGCCGGGCGGGACACGCGACCTTGTACCTGTTCTTAAAAGACAGTTTCTTCATTCCTATTGGTCGAGAGCAACGGCTGAAACAGTTGTGCCACATCACGTGATACGCGTGACGCGCACAGCATTCCCTTATAAGGAGTTGTTTACCCAAGGGGGCGGCGGAGGGCTTTACCTTTTCATAACTGGAGGGGTGTTGTGTTGAAAGAAATAATTTAACAATATAATTTTTTAGTAATTTTACTTTTTGACCAAAAAGTGATGATGATTTTTTTGACCGAAAAGGTATTTTATGAATGGGTGTCAAAGTGTGTTGAATCGGTTTTCAACTGGTGGTTTAAACCCGCCGCCGAGGCCTGGTTCTTTATAATTTACTTCGACTCCGTCTCGGTAAAATTATCAAGAACCAGGCCTCGTTGGGATTAAACCACTAGTTGAAAACCTCTTCACCACACATTGCTTCCCTTAATAATAATAACATAATAATAAAATCGAACCTGCTCAAATTAGTTGCGGGCCGGGGCGATGGGGATGAGGGCGATTCCGTCACACAGTACAGGTAGTGCCACATTGATGAGAACTGTAGTTTAGTCTGAACGGTGGGTCAAATTGGTTTGCCAAATCAGAAAACTATATGGCGTTGTGTTGCCACAAAAAATAAGCACTAATGAGCCACCGTATTTTGTCTTCTTCTTTGAATTCTTACGTCTTCATTTTTTCTGCTTTTTCTTCTTCGGGATTATACAATGTAGAACAAAGAAATGAAAAGAAACCGCAAATAGACCTCAGTGTTTGGAGAAAAAAGTTAGCTGTCCACAATCTCTGAACTTTGAAATAATTCATAATATTATGCAAAACCTGGGCATCATACCTGTAAATATAATGCGTACCACACTTGGACAAAGGCAATGATAACTTGAGACGATTAATTAATTCCAGCCAGGACCACCCCCTCCCCGCCCGCCCCCAATGCAAGCGGTTACTGACCTCCGACTGGAGCCTGAATGGTTGAGATTTACAGCAAATAAATTCACAGTCCTTGAAGCGCTGCGATAAAAACAAAAATCATGTGCAAACCAAACAAAAAGGCGATGAACACCGTTGGAGGTTTCGTTAAACAACTGCCATGTTACGAAAGCGAATCTGTACCGGTTGCAGTTATGTCTGAATTTGATTGGCTAATGATGTTCATGTTTGCTTTCTTTTGTAGAAGAGCTTTAGAGGCCATAAAAAATAAATAAGAAAGTCGTGAGTTTCGAAAGAAGGCTACCACCAGAGACAGTTTTCGTATGTGGTGAGGCCGTCTTACCCGTTTACTATTGCATAGTATTCCAATCCCTTTAGTGATTGGTTTCAGTTAGTAAGATTTGAAAACGCTGCATGTTGGAATTATAACTAAATAGAGAAGTTTGCGGTAATACCATGTTAAATCTATTGCAGATTGGTTCTGAAAAGAACTGATGGTTAACGACTCAATGTTTCGATCAGTTCTCTGAGGCGTCTTCAAGAGAAAGAGAAACGTTGAGGGCGTCAACCACCGGTTCTTTTCAGAACAAACACTCCTCGATGATGTTACCGCAATTCGCAAACCTTTCTTGTTGATTTAAGTTAGGCAAACTCCATGTGTTTGTTTACTTCCCGACCTCGGGACACAACAATATCAAGATTTTTGCTAATTTATTCATGTTTGTCAACATGAAATCCAAGGATTAAAGTTATGTGACGCAGGCAGTGATAATTCAATCATTACGAATGTGATGGAAACCCTGAACAATAATATAGTGTTTTCATTATTTAAAACAGAAGCGAGGGATGGAAGGGGAACATTGGGCCACGTCTCCATGGTGCCACCTGAGGGGTGCAAAATAAATAATTATTTTGAGTTTTATTGAATTGATTTGTATTTAAATTGTTATCTTTTGTACATAAGGACAACCATGAAATATATGTGCCCTTCGGGATGTGCCTACGGTATCAAAGTCTATGGTAGATCTAAACACAACTATGATTAATACGCTTTTTATTTTCAATGAAAAAGATAAGAAGAAGTGCATAAAGGGTCGTATTATAACAATCTTTGCCCAAAGGCACCACAAACTATTATGCCACTGTGTAAAAGCAAATGAAAGTTAGACAACATAATATTTCTTGTTTTGCTGCAAATTTTGCCGACTTTCAAAAACTGGTGTCTAGTATTTGACAACAGCGCCAACATGAGCGACTTCACAGTGACAGAGTATTAATAGTGGTAGAGCAGGTTAAGGTCCGTTCAACTCAAGAACATTATTGGCAGTTGCGTGTAAAGGCAATAGCAATGGGTGGTCTGTGACGTCACCGCACGACGACCGCACGCACGACGACCATCTCGAAGTTTGAAAACTGGCAGTGAATCAAAGGGACTTAGGGTTTGAAAGTTCACTTAAGTTTAGAGACCTTAACCAGCTCCCAAATGAAATCAATTGGTTTTTGTTTTACTGCAAACCAAACTTGTGAGTTTAAACTTAGACTTGAACCAGTCCGTAAAGTAAGTGTCCAAAAGTCTTACCAGTTTAACAAGACGACAATCACACAAAATTGGCTATCCAAAGGTAACAACTTAAATTGGTGGTGTTCAACATCCAGTTTATATATCGCGCTTTTCACACCTGAAGTGGCGTCTCAAAAGGTTTTAAACATACCTCTGGTCTCTTAGCTATTTAATTCACTCCTTAAAAACCATCTAATCTCCATGGACAGCCAGGTAGTGGAGGGGATTGATGGTGTAGCAATATTGTATTGTTTTGAGCTTTGCATGGCGTGGATGACGAAACTCTTTTATTTTAATACACAACATTTTGTAGTAAATATTTTATCTATTGCCCAGTCTCACTCATGCATAATGTCCATGTCCCTTTTGTTTGTTAGTGTTCGTTTTTGTGTAATTTGTCCTTGTCTTTAGGGAAGAGGAAAAAAAAGCTTTTGCTTCTTCTTTTTCCTACATGTTAACGTCAAGCTATTTTCTTTTTATTGTAGTTCATTAACTGGATTAAGTTTTCCTTAGTACAAGTTATTATATGTTTTCTGATCAATGTTATTACAATGTATTGATTGATGTTGACCAAAAAAAATAAATGTATCTGAAATGAAATAAATAAATAGTAAACTTGTGGGTACAACCCGGTGAGAATCTCTTTTGAGGGTGTGGTCTCGACAGTACTCTGCTCGCCTTCAGGAGAAACAACCTGTTTAGAGACCGTGTCGGTGCTCAACAATAGGTAGTCAAGTACAATATATGAAACAATGGAGGGAGTAAATATTCTTTTTCTTCTAAGAAGACTCATGCAAGTCGAATCATACAAGTCACATTCTGAAACTAATAATTCTCGACCTGAGCCAGCTGTGCGAGGTGGTTGTACTCCACAGGGAGCACCAGACGGGGATACACCTGTCTGCACCATCAGCTGAATGTTGGTTGGTCCAGAGTTTACCATCGCAATGATCTATGGACGTCGTACAGGCACAAACTTCATAACTCTTTGAGTAAACAACTTCTTCTCAGTTTGCACATTGGTACTGACTGATGATGATACCTAGATATTCTCTTTCAATATTATCCTCGAGTTCAGTTTTGAGTTTTGCGTGTGGCATGCGATTACATGTGTACTTTGGAAGGCTTAGATGTAATTAGAGATAAACAGATTTGCTGTATCAATTAATCGCAGACTATAGTGCCAGAAATCTGTCATTTCAAACGATCATCTCACTCTGGTGGTTCCGATCCACCAAACGACTGGAGGATTTTGCAGGATATGGTAGTCAATCAGTACTTCTAGCGTTTTCACTTCTGTGGGTTGAGTTTCATCTCTGGTCTGCACTGGAATCTTGAGGTTGCTAACTTAGAATCATGATGGAGACACTTTTGGGACTTTTAGCTCTGACTTTTGTTTTTACCGGGGCAGTACCTGCCGATCCAACCGAACCTGCCGTCCAATCAATCGTAGACACGGCGGCCCCTGCCAGAGACTCCCCGCTCCTCGCGTATCTTCCTTCGGTCATTACATTCCTTGAGAAGGAACCACTTTTCCTAGAGTGGTTCACTGAACGGGAAGTCATGTTCGTTTTCCCGAGTTTCCTTGAGGATTACGTCCTCCATGTTTCAGCAAGTGATCCCAGTGTGGGCTCACTAGCAGACGATGGATGGACCAATCTGTCAAGGACCATAAACCCACCTGCCATTTTGTCTGAGGATCTGTTTTTAAACTTAACAATCTTGGATGCATTTGCTGATACGGAGCTGACATTAGATCAAACTTCCAGTAACCCCAAAGGAAGTCACAAAGGCGAAAAGGAAGTTCCACTGAATAACGAAACAATGGGAAACACTGATGAAAAAGAGAATCGGAAAATGGAAAGTAAAGGAAGTTCCATGATTGACGGGAAGAGCATGCTGAACGACGGGATGCTTTTGAGGCGGCTGAAGACACTCAACCCATCCGACGTTTCACCTCTCGCATCTAACTTTACCCTCATTGGAGATCGCTTTGGGAAAATGACTCTTAGCTTTGAGTTGTACTTGGAAGTGGACGGTGAATTGGTGCTGGATCCAGAGATGACTGCATTAGCCAAAGACATTGACGTGCTCAACATACGCATTCCAAAGTAAGTTTTGGGCACATTTCAGAGAAAAACAATAATATTTTATAACAAAGTTTTTAATTTATCACAAATAATCTGTCAACATTTGATAAGGGAAACTGATCCTGGGTAAGTTGTTTACAAAAACTACATTATAGCTAAATGCATTAACGTGCTCAATATTCGCATTCCAACGTAAGTTTTTGGCGAGTTTCAAGTTTACTTAGAACGCATTAGCTGTTATCAAGTTATTCAACCACAAGGTAAACTGAATGGGTAAATCGCTTTTATGGTTTGAAGTTTAACAAAGAAACATTGGCTAGAGTGGGTTTTGAACCAACGACATTCGGATTAACGTTTATCCGGATGCGTTGGTTCAAACCCAGCTCTCTATAGTAAAATTATTTTAAGTTCAACCCAAAAATTGACTTTAAATGTATACACATTTGTAGCTATTTCTTTTAGTTATAAAGGCATCAAAAGATGCAAGTTCTCATCATTACAATAATATAAAGGTCATACAAACTAAGAATTCCAGATTCAATAAGTTTGTTTTTGGTCATTCAAAGCAGTTGTCACAACAATTTGTTGCAACTTTGCCTGCTGAGTGTCCCGAGTCGCAAACATCACCAACATTCCAGATCTTTTAAAGTTTTTTAAAATGGTGTAGCGGGGTGGGACTTTTCTATTGAATTGTACACACACAGGTATTCCCCTGAAGACGATCAGAGCATGATGTCTAATCGAAACGTTGAGTTGCAAACCGGTTCCTTACAGAACCACTTAGAGATTTATGGTGCCGCCGCAAACCCCACCTAAAAAAACCCAGGTATTATGTTGTTATTAGCTTCTGATTCAAGCTCTGCCATAAAGCCACGTTTTCTTGCTTTATTCCTTTTCGTATTTCGAGTCCAAACATTACTCAGATTAACGAGAGATACAATAACATTAAAGTATTTGCTTGTCCATTTAGAAACTTTCTGCCACAGGTAAAGTGCTATGTAGGGCACGACCATCCGAACAAATAAAGGATTGCTACATAAAGTTCACATCCAGTTCAATGTACACTTTGCTACTAGCGAACTTTGACGAATTTTATAATTCACGGCGCCAACCACATATTTCAACGATGTTTGCTAAAGATCTTCACAAACAATTAGGGAACAAAAAACCTTGACAAAGCAAAGTTTGGACCTGGATATTGATATAAAGATAATTGGAAAGGGTGGGCTGTTTTTATTAAAGGCAGAGCATACTTTTGTTTGTCAAAGAACAGTATCCTCACTTGGTGTATCCCAGCAAAATGCGTAAAATAACAACCTGTGAACAATTTGGCTCAGTATTGGTCATTGAAGTTGCAAGGAAGTATTGACAGAATACAAACCATTTTTGCATAGAAGTGTGTACTTTCAGATGCCTGGAGAGGCTTCATGCCTGAAGCCTTCCTCAGGTTCAAATTTGGGTGACAATTTGCCCCTTTCTCTAACACTACGTTACTTTAACGGAAGTCGTTTCTAATAATACTTTATGATATCAACAGCTATCCAGTCTTCTAAGTATGCTTCTATAGTCATTAAAACATGTTGAGTATTTACCAAAAGTACACTATGCCTTTAAATGTAACCTTTAAACTTGGCTTGTAATATCTGTTGACCTCGTGCCATGTCAGCATTTATTTGAACAGGGCCAACAATGTGTGGAAGGAAGTGGATTTGCTCAAATTCTTGTAGTCTTGGGGGGGGGGGGGGAGGGGGGGAGGAAGGCATGGCAAGGAAGACGAATCCATATAATGTGTTTTTTAGAATTAGGTGTTTGCAAAAACGCACTAAGCTGAGCCGTTGTATAGGGCATTGTCACACGAGGCAACATTTCACGGGCAACTTGGGGCAACCAACTACAGTGCATGCTATACTGGATCGGACCACTTCGGTAGTACATGGGTTATACGCCGACCAATGTCTTACGATCCCAAGAAAAGTTACTGAATGTTCAAATGTGATTGACGTTTCTTCTTGGAGATTGTCTGGAACTGGTTGCTGGTAAATTGCCTCGTGTGACATGTGCCTTAGAATAATATTTATGTCCATCGAGTATTTTGGAATCGACGGGTGGCATTTGTATAATTTAAAGGCATTGCAGGTGAAAGGGTGCAGGCACTACCAAAAGTGCCCGTGGTGACATTAAAATCAACATGCAAAAAGTACCAGAGCCATTTAAATGTTTTGACTTCTTTTATACAGCATAACATTGATAAAATTGAAAAGAAGGTCATGGTATACAACATTGCGAGAAACGATTCCCTATGAAGTTTTTGAGTAAGTTGCAATTTCTCACAAAATATTTTAATCTTAGAAAGGCTTCATACATTAAGCCTTTCTCAGACATGAAAGCACTCATTTATTTGTGCAACAAGGGTGTTTTTTCTTTCATTGTTTGTTGCAACTTCGATGACCAATTGAGCCCAAGTCTTCACAAGTTTGTTACCTAATGTAAACATATTGAGGTACACCAAGTGAGAATACTGGTCTTTGACAATGTGACCACGGGTGTCCAGTGCCTTTAAGCTCCGTCCGCCTGCCGGAAACAGCCGAAACAATATCTTTGGAAAGGACATAATGACTTCTGTATGACTTTTAACGTAAGTGTGTTTGTTAATAAGAAGGGGCAAAAGATAAACAGATATCAATTAGGAAACTTTCCATCACAACAAAAACTGAAAAATTCATGTATCCGTTTCTGTTGCAGTGGCTTTGACATGGCGTTCGGGACCATCATGTTGGTGTTCGGCGCTCTCGTTACGGGCATCATGGGATGTGAGCTGGAGTGGGCACCAGTCAAAGCGATACTGAGGCGACCTTTTGGCCTCGTTATCGGATTCTGCAGCCAGTTTATCATCATGCCTGTGGTAAAATACACTCAAGTCAACATCTCTTTTTCAGCGTAAAATCAGAACCAAATGGCAAACAATAGTTTGTCAAAACCCGATAAATCTGTTACCGTAAATACCCACACATGATGTTCAACCACTTAGTTTTATCATACCAAACTCAGAATAACAAAGCAAAAAATAGTTTGTCAAAACTCGATAAATCTGTCACCGTAAATACCCGGGTACCCACATGTTCAACCACTTAGTACAGCAGATGTAATTTGATTGTGTCAATTGAGTTTGGCACACAGTCAGAGCACAGAGAAAGATATTTGGGCTGTAGGGCCATTGGAGATTTTACCCTTTAAAAGTATGAGTATTACAGCAACAACAAACGGCAGCCATTTTGAACGTTTGGATTTTTTGTTATTCTACCTAATTGCCCTTTGCGAAAGCAAGGCTTGCATGCACTTATATAGGCTCCGTCCAGTTATTTGACAAAAATATAAGTTTTGAGGCCAAGATAAAGCCCAACACAAACCTCGGTTTCGAAATGGCCGTGGTTTCAAAAAGGGCGAACAATTTTTGTCAAAGATCGAAATCTGCGAAGGGCCAATAGAATAAGAAATAGCTTTCTCATGACATAAAATCCTTTATGCGCCAAATTCCTTCCTTGTATTATTAAAGGCACAATTCAATAAGACGGTTCCCTCTTTCCAAAGTAAGAGGGTCCTTTCTGTATGCTCTATCCCCACAAGCAACCGTAACATTTATTCCCCCAACAGTTCAAGTTTTAAGTTCATTCAACATGAGCTGTCAGGTTCTTGTGCGAAAAATATATACAGGCAGTTTAAAATAGACCCATCGCCCACTTTAAAGGCACTGACAATTGGATTTACTCAAAGTATCTGTTCGCATAAAAACTTACTTGGTAACGAGCACTGGAGAGACGTTGATAGTATAAAACATTGTGAGAAACGGCTCTCTCTGAAGCTTACGTAGTTTTTTGAGAAAGAGGTAATTTCTCACTCAAATAATAAAAACTTTAGCTGAAACCTTGAATATGCGTTTGAAAGCACACAAAGTAAAGCAACAAGGGTGTGTTTTCTTTCCTTATTCTCTTGCAAAGTCGATAACCAGATATAAACAGGTTTGCTATTATGCATATTTATGTTGATTCAGAGATACACCAAATGAGAATACTGGTCTTTTACCAAACGTATCCAGTGCCTTTAAGAGAATCGGAAATTACATAGCCCATAAATTTCTGCTGAAATCCCGTCTATAAAAATTTGACAGGGTGATTTCCCCCCAAATAGGCGCCTTTATCACATACCTATAGGAATCAATGCATTGTTTTATTTTCCCAAAAGAGGTGTAAAGTGTAATTGGATCGGAATGAATTGCCGAATTGGAACTTTGACCTGCTAGGGTCAAAAAGTGAAGTCTCAGAAAGTGCAGAACAACATTTGTGCATAAACGAAGTTTTTAAAAGGTCGTATCTGAATTGGCAGCTTCGTCTACAGCTATGGCTGTTGCTAAGTGTGTTGCTAAAGACGCCTAATACTTCAAGGGAAGGCAACGCGGCGACCCAGCCGTAGCCGTAGCCGTGGACGCAAACTGGGACATGGCTTAAGTTATCGAACTTACTTAGATATACATGTACTGAGACTCATTCAATGACACCCCTGCTATATGGCGTGTCTTGGCCGAGCAATGAAGAGTAGGCCTATCCAGACCCAACTCCCTGGTCAGAATTGACCCGGATTCTTGGTCCGAAGGGGGTCCCGTGACCCATACCTAGGTCAGACTGACACAGAAAGGGGCTACACATGGGACTTTAACTGCGTCTTGGTGAGATTGACTCATTCTTGATAGTTTCCGATGCCGATTCCGGATCATATGACCCGGAAATGAGTCAACTCTGACCCAGTGGTTTAAGAGTCCTGTGTTGTCTCATGCACCACTTAGATTCTGTTCACCTAAACACCCTCGATGCTGTTGACTTTGATGCCAAATACAGTTTTAAAGTGCTGCCTCACGCAAACACTTTACTAAGATTCTGTTCACTCATGGAGGAAAGAAAACACCCTTCCGCCATGGTTCACCTGAAAAACCTTGACATTGTTTCCTTTCATACCGACAGACTGCATTCCTAATGTGCATCGTCTTCAAGCTTCCTCCAGAACATGCCATTGGGATCATCTTGGCTGCTTGCTCACCGGGAGGTGGACTGAGTAACATGACATCGGTAGCCATTGATGCCAACTTACTCCTCAGTATCTCTATGACATTCTTCAGTACTATCATCGCTTTAGGTAAGTTATTTATAATAAAAATGGCTTATTACATAGCGCTTGTATCCACCACTCAGTGACCATAGGCGCTTTAAAGGCAGTGGACACTATTGGTAATTACTCAAAATAATTATCAGCATAAAACCTTACTTGGTGACGAGTAATGGGGAGAGGTTGACAGTATAAGACATTGTGAGAAACGGCTCCCTCTGCAGTGACGTAGTTTTCGAGAAAGAAGTAATTTTCCACGAATTTGATTTCAAGACCTCAAGTTTAGAACTTGAGGTCTCGAAATCAACCATCTAAACGCACACAACTTCGTGTGACAAGGGTGTTTTTTCTTTCATTATTTTCTCGCAACTTCGACGACCAATTGAGCTCAAACTTTCACAGGTTTGTTATTTCATGCATATGTTGCGATACACCAAGTGAGAAGACTGGTCTTTGACAATTACCGATAGTGTCCACTGTCTTTAAAAATTATCACAAATATTTCGATATAAATGTTCCTAATATAACGCAAAAATCCTTGTCATTGATGGAACACCTGTCATGTATCATTCTTTACTTAATTAATTTTGTTCTTACAAAGCGCTTTATCACACCCAATGGGCGAATCAAAGTGTTCAGCATTTTGTCCTGCAAGGTATGTGGGACCACGTTTGACATAGAGCCCGACTCCTTTTACATAACACCATGTAATGGTTTACAAGGTGCTGTGACGCATGCAACCAATCAAACCAGGGACATTCACCAGGACGAACCCCTCCTTCTCTTGTCGATAAGTGCGACGGTGGCTGGTTTTACGTGCGTTACATACACGACACACGGGGCCAACGGCTTTACGTCCCATCTGAAGGACGAAGCAAACATGGTTTAACCGAAACAGAATAATATTGGTTACGTCAGCGACGCGCATCCCAGGCGTTGCATCTTTAATACACTGGTCACGTGATACCACCCTCTGACCACCATAAACCCATTTCCCACCCATTATTGGATTTATTCGACTGGGTTTCACCATGGAGGTAGAATGGTTTCACCTAGTGACCCGTGTTTTGTCTCTTGAAAGGTCCAACTCTATTTGTCCGGGCTACCTACATCAGTCAACGTGATACACCATTAGAATGCCCTCCCATCGTCACAGCACCTTGACCTAATTCCTAGGTTGATTTTTCCCACAAGAAGTTGAAAGATATATGGTGGCCACCTGTTGGTGTTGTAGATGTCGGTTTATTGGTTCCTTGTTTGCTTTTATGAGATTTATGGAATTGTTTCTGTGACATTAACGCTGTGCGTGGTACCGTTTTGATTCTGGGTTACCAGCTTCCTTAGGCTTTGAACAAAAGAAAACAAAATTATAGGCCTAAATTTCGTCTGTGCAGGGGTGGATTTCACAAAGAGTAAGGACTAGTTTTATCTCAAGTT